>NW_027507790.1:242801278-243078778 GCF_037356315.1 Lithobates pipiens
CTACTGAAAACGGGTCACAGAAGTATAGAACGAACCAAGCTTTGGCTGTACTGCTCCTAACATTAGCAGGGGTGCTTAAAATGATCAGCTTTTTACATGAAACCTTTATCCCAAAAGAAAAATAAACAGTTTGCTGGAACTAATTAAAAAGTATTAGCTGGAGTTCAGCTTCAATTTATTAGCATTTTTAAATTGTACAATGCTGCTGTCCACACCTGCTGCCTGTGCTCATTCACCCAGAGAAGTGCCTGTATAATACAGGAGGCGGCCAGATCACCAGAGGAAAACAGAGGGGAAAAAAGCCTAAAAATGAAAACTAGTACAGCTACTACATCTAATAATTGGTAAGCTGCAGCGTATTACATGTTTGGCTTTGGGCTTAATACTGCTTTAAATCAACTGAAATTCAATTATATTTGAAAATAAAAGAATAAAACATGAAAACTTACTAGAGAAAAATATTTTTTAGGCGCTGTGTGTATATATATATATATATATATATATATATATATATATATATATAGTTATAGTTATAGTATGTGTGTGTGTATGTGTGTGTATATATATATATATATATATATATATAGTATACTGTATTTATATATGTTACAAGAAGGGACAAGCAATGTGTAAAATCAAGCATTTTATAGACTGTCTAGGCAATAGGCAATGTATACAAATTGAATTTCACACATTGCCGGTAATATATTGAGATATTTATATATATATTCATGTACACACAGTATAAGCACTGTAGATAATAATCAGGCATGTGTGTGTGTGTATATATATATATATATATATATATATATATATATGCACACACACAGGATTGTGAACATATGGTGGGTTGCTCCAGGGTTTATGGCTGATGTAGAAAAAACAAACTGTTGTTTTCTCAGAATCTTAATACGTTCTGTTTTGGGTCCTGTAGCCTGGAGGCTTTGTAGAGCTTTGGGTGGAATACAACCTTCACTCCTAGGTCCACATCTTACCTGATAGCCCGACCTCATGGTTTGGCTCAGCTATATTTATATATTTAATATTATATTATATATATTTTATATATGTAATCTGACTGATGTTTAGGGCTCTCTCTGCTGCTGGGTGAAAAGATTGACTGCTGACAGAACATTGAAAAGATACAAGTGCTGCCTGTTTGTTTTGGGGACCCATTAGGGGGCACTCTTATAGTCATGAAATAACGGCTTGGACGAGAAGAAGTTTTGATTGTTTTATGCTATGGACTTGCCGTACAAAGTCTTCCTGCATTAAATATTTATTTGCTGCCTTGCTGAAAACAAAGTACAGCAAACCTGCTGGAAATGTTCCTGGGTGCCTGTGCATGTTTTACCACTGTCAATAATAGCCGAGCCTGTCCCCTGTGCAATAAATAAAAATGTAAAATATTTAATTGTGCCTCTGCACGTCTGCTAAAGGACAGTGTGTTTCTGTGCATGTCAGGAAAGCACTACATTTTGTGCACGTTCCCAGCATGCAAAGGTCTGAACATACCCTAAATGTTGCCCAGAAGTTCTCTGAGGAACTAACACTATACTGGGAGTGTTGTCCTCCATGGTCACTTGAAGCTCCCACTGGTTTTTCCCTTTGACCTCACAATACTCCTGTATCCTAGGTTAGAGGGAAGAACCAGTGAGAGCTATGGGAATCATGGTTCGACACTCTTGGAAGTATTGTTGTGGACTTCAGGAGACCAGTCCATTGCAGTGAAGCAGAGTTGATCATTGAGGGTGGCTGGAAAAGTAAGAATTTAGCCTTTTCTTTGTAGGTATGGGCTCTGCTCAAAGAGTTTGATAATGTGATAGGGTCTACAGAATAGTTCAAACACTTTAGCTCTTTGTTATGACCAAAAGGTGTCACAGTTCGTAATGCTTTACCCAATGCAGCCCACCTCAGACCGGGAAATCGCCAAAAGAACTGGAAAAACACAAAGGAGGTGTTTTGATGACATCGCCTTATGGCTAGAGTTGGGATTTGAGGTGCCTGTTCCTTTTTTATGTTTGTAAGTACAGTGCCTTGAAATATTATTCATACCCCTTGACATTTTCCACATTGTTTCATGTTACAACCAAAAATGTAAATGTATTTTATTGGGATTTTATGTGAAAGACCAAAACAAAGGAGCACATAATTGGGAAGTGGAAGGAAAATGATAAATGTTTGTTAAAGATTTTTACATATAAATATCTAAAAAGTGTGGCGTGCATTTGTATTCAGCCTCCTTTACTCTAAGCCCTTGTACACATGGTCGGAGATTCCGACAACCAAATCCGTCTGAGTAATTCCGACGGATTAATCCTGGAAGAGGTCCGGAAGTGATGTTGCATACACATGGTCGGACTAAGTTGTCGGAAAATCCAATTGTACATAACGTGATGACGTTATTTCGTTACGATGGGACTACGTTCAGGCTAGTAGCCAATAGCTTTGGTCTAGGAATTTGATCTGAGCATGCGTGGCACTTTGTCTGTCGGAGTAGGCTACACATGATCGGAGTATGTCTGATCGGAGCATTTTGTCGGAAAATTTTACCGGCAAGTTGGAAAAGTTGGTCCGTCGGATATTCAGATGGAAACAGTCCGATGGAGACCACACACAGTCGGAATATCCGACAAAACAGTCCGATAGGACACATTCCGTCGGAATCTCCGACCGTGTGAACAAGGGCTTATACCTCTAACTAAAATCTAGTGGAACCAATTGCCTTCAGAAGTCACCTAATTAGTGTGTAATTTAATCTCAGTATGAATATAGCTGTTCTGTGAAGCTCTTGGAGGTTTGTTAAAGAACCTTAGTGAACAACCAGCATCATGAAGGTCAAGGAACACCCCAGACAGGTCAGGGATAAAGTTGTGGAGAAGTTTAAAGCAGGGTTAGGTTATAAAAAAAATATCCCAAGTTTTAAAACATCTCATAGAGCACTTTTTATTCCATCACCCAAAAATGGAACGAGAATGGCACAACTGCAAACCTATCAAGACATGGCCGTCCACCTAAACTGACAGGCCCGGCAAGGAGAGCATTAATCAGAGAAGCAACCAAGAGGCCCATGGTAACTCTGGAGGAGCTGCAGAGATCCACAGCTCAGGTGGGAGAATCTGTCTACAGGACAACTATTAGTCGTGCACTCCACAAATCTGACCTTTATGGAAGAGTGGCAAGAAGTCATTGTTGAAAGAAAGCCATAAGAAGTCCCATTTGCAGTTGTGGGACAAAGCAAACATGTGCAAGAAGGTGCTTTTTTTCAGATGAGACTGAAATTGAACTTTTTGGCCTAAAAGCAAAACGCTGTGTGTGGCAGAAAATGAACAGTACACATCACCCTGAACACACCATCCCCACCGTGAAACATGGTGGTGGCAGGATCATGTTGTGGGGATGCTTTTCTTCAGCAGGGACAGGGAAGCTGGTCAGAGTTGATGGGAAGATAGATGGACCCAAATACAGGGCAATCTTATGCTGCGTACACACGATCGAATTGTCCGGCGTACTTAGTTCGGCAAACAATCCGGCGGATAGTCCGGCGGACTTTCTACCGAACGGACTTGGCCACACATGGACACACAGAAAGTCCGGCGTTTGCTAGCGTGATGACGTACAGCACGTACGACGGGACTAGAAAAAGGAAGTTCAATAGCCAGTAGCCAATAGCTTCCTTCACGTACTTGCTTCTGAGCATGCGTCATTCTTAGTCCGCCGGACTAGCATACTCACGAACGTATTGTCCGCTGAAACCCAAGTCCGAAAGATTGGACTGCAAAAATACTTTCTAAGTCCGCCGGACTTTACGCTGAGAAAGTCCGCTGAAGCCCACACACAATCGGATTGTCCGGTGAAATGCGTTTCGGCGGACTAAGTACGCCGGACAATTCAATCGCGTGTACGCGGCATTAGAAGTAAACCTGTCAGAGTCTGCAAAAGACTTGAGATCGGACAGAGGTTCACCTTGCTTCAGGACAACAACCCTAAACATACAGCCAGAGCTACGATGGAATGGTTTAGATCAAAGCAAATTCATGTGTAAGCCCACGTACACACGGTCGGAGATTTTGCCAACCAAATCCGTTGGATTTTGCCCGTCGGATTTAGTCCGACGGATTGTGTCCGAAACTGTTGCATACACACGGTCGGGCCAAGTTGGCGAAAAATCTGATCTTTCAGAACGTGATGACGTAATTTCGTTACGATGGGACTACATTCAGGCTAGTAGCCAATAGCTTTGATGTAGGAATTTGATCTGAGCATGCGTGGCACTTGGTCCGATGAAAATGCTCTACACATGATCGGATTAGGTCCGTCCGGCCCAGTTGGTCTGGAAATATTTCCAACATGTTGGAAAATTGGGTCGGACGGAGATTCGGATGGAATCAGTCCGATGCATACCACACACAGTCGGATTATCTGACGACATGGTCCGATAAGACTCATTCCGACAGATTCTCCGACCGTGTGTACAAGGGCTTAGAATGGCCCAGTAAGGTCTAGACCTAAATCCAATTGAGAATGTGTAATGTTGAAAATTGCTGTTCACAGACGCTCTCCATCCAATCTGACAGAGCTTGGGATATTTTGCAAAGAAGAATGGGCAAAAATGTCACTCTCTAGATGTGCAAAGCTGGTAGAGACACCCCCAAAAAGACTTATAGCTGTAATTGCAGAGAAAGGAGGTTCTACAAAGTATTGTTTCAGGGGGGCTGAATACAAATGCACCCCACACTTTTCACATATTTATTTGTAAAAAAAATTGAAAACCATTTATCATTTTCCTTCCACTTCACAATTATGTGCCATTTTGTGTTGGTCTATCACATAAATTCCCGATAAAATGAATTACGTTTTTGGTTGTAACATGAGAAAATGTGGAAAATTTCAAGGGATTTGAATACGTTTTCAAGGCACTGTATGTTTTTGGTCTTTTGGATTCAATAGACAGTGGTGGTGGTGGTAATGCACAAGGTGTTTTTACATGTGATAGGGTCTGTTTAAAGTGGTGTTGCCATCAAAAAATAAATGTGTTTTTAAAATTCTTAAAAAAAATAAAAATAAAATAATTGGAAAAAAAAATATTTTTTACTCACCTCTAAATACCTGTTGCTAGGGGGTCCCTCGTAGTCTGCCTTCTTCCTTGCCCGGGCTGGTGACATCACTTCCCCTCGCGCAACACAGTCACCTGGGACCTGTCACGTGTCCCAGATGACTGCGTGGCATATCACGGCACCCTGCGCCGCTCGTGAAGCCACAGCCCGGTGCCCACAGTACGAATGACGGCGCCGCAAGCGGAGTGGGGAACGAGGGGGGGCTTCGTTCCCTCGCATCGCTGGACCCTGGGACAGGTAAGTGTCTGGTTATTAAAAGTCAGCAGCTGCAGTATTTGTAGCTGCTGACTTTAATTTTTTTTTTTTTTTAGGGGGCACCCCAGTTTAAGCCAAGTTTCCTATAGTAGCTGGTTATGTACAGTTGCTCTTTTTTTTAATAGCAATATAGCACTACCATTTATGCTTATAGGACAAAGGAGGGTAAATATCGCTCAATAAAGCTGTCTGTTTTATTCTTTAAGAGACAGAAAGAAATGAAAACATCTTGAACCAGCCTTGAACCGTTTATTAGACAGAGAAATCTTGACATAAAACTAGGTGTACATTTGATTCAAACACAATTTCTACTTGTTTGTGGCTTTCTTAGAATCAATTGAAGTCTCAGTGTACATATCTAGCAGCTGGCTTTGCTTTGAGGGGAAAAAAATAATTCTTTGTATATAATCCCTTGAGCTGCTCATAATAAACTGTTTATCAAGTGAGTAGTAGATTTCTGCCAGTTTAAAGCTGTTCATGAGCTGTTCCTGATTTAAACTCTACAGTTTAATAAAACAATTCCCAAGGTAATACTTAAAGTATAGATGTCGATTTTTTTTTCTCCTATCTTTGGTAGGTTCCATGGAATATTATTGTGAGACCACGTCCATTATCTTATTTTGTAAATGCGTGGTTTTATACTGTGAATGTAATCGAAAAATGGCAAGTGCACGGATCAGTTTATAACTAGCAAGAGGATGATGCACATGGACAGTACAGAATATTACCAAATATTCCTCAGAATTCATACCAGCTAGCCCACGCAAAACATCTTAAACCTTGCAACCACTTGCGTTGTTACACACATTTGCAAATGTGTTTGAAGGCAAACTGCCACACCAAGGCAACTCTGTAGAGTGTGGTCCCTACCTATAGACTAGCTAAGCTCCCAAAATGGGACATAGTTAGCAATGAAATGGAGGTGGCCCCATCCACGGTATATCTATAGTTCGGAAGCCCAGATGCATTCAGTGACCTCCAATGCATATTTGCACCTGATCCAAAGAAAGAAGATCAGTGCTGCCGGCACTGGGGAGCTACAGTTCATTGTGGGAACCATGAATGCCAACATGTACTGTGAATACTGAAGCAGAGCATGATCCCCTCCCTTCGGAGACTGGGCCGCAGGGCAGTATTCTAACATGATAGCGACCCCAAACACCCCTCTAAGATGACCACTGCCTTGCTAATGAAGCTGAGGGTGAAGGTGATGGACTGGCCAATCATATCTCCAGACCTAAACCCTATTGAGCATCTGTGAGGCATCCTCAAACGTAAGGTGGAAGAGCGCAAGATCTCTAACATCCACCAGCTCCGTGATGTCGTCACGAAGGAGGGGAAGAGGACTCCAGTGGCAACCTGTGAAGCTCTGGTGAACTCCATGCCCAAGAGGGTTAAGGCAGTGCTGGAAAATAATGGTGACCACACAAACAATTGACACTTTGGGTCCAATTTGGACATTTTCACTTAGGGATTTACTCACTTTGGTTGTTAGCTAGCGGTTTAGACATTAATGGCTCTGTGTTGAGTTATTTTGAGGGGACAGCAAAATTACACTGTTATACAAGCTGTACACTCACTACTTTACATTGTAGAAAAGTGTCATTTCTTCAGTGTTTTCAAATGAAAAGATATAATAAAATATTTACAAAAATGTTAGGCGTGTACTCACTTTTGTGCGATACTGTATATGATAGGCTAAGTCACCTTTCCTACTCTGTCCACCTTTTTTTTTGTTCTTTTTCTCCCTGTCTTTTTTATATCTCCCCCTTTCCTTTGCTCAGTCTCTTCACTGCTTACCCTGATACATACTTCTCCCAAAACCCACACCCCCAAAAATGTGAGGCTCATACTCCCAAAAGGTTAATCAATGGATATGTTGTGTTCTAACATTCAGTCAACAAGTCCAACTCTTGGCACCTTTTCTTGTGTTTTCCTCTGTTTCTCTTACCTCCTGTTGAAAAAAAAACCTGTTGTTTACAGAGCTCAGTAGCTCAAGTTGAAAACTATACATGCAAGCGAATGGGTCAGAGCAATGACTTGTTCCTTATTGGAAATATATTATTGGTCTGTCTCTTTTGATATCCCATAGCAGTCTCTATAATAAAATATTTACAAAAATGTGAGGGGCGTACTCACTTTTGTGAGATACTGTATATAGAACCAAACCATCATAGTTTCCCCTAATGCCATCTGTTTTCTATGGCCTGCTTTATGTGCTATATAATTTTTCTATACACTCACAGGCCACTTTATTAGGTACACTTTGCTAGTACCTGCGGTCCCCGGGTTACAAACAAGGGTCTGTAGGTTTGTTATGAAGTTGAATTTGTTTGTAAGTCGAAACAGGTATATTTTTTAAGTGTAGCTCCAGCCAAAAAAAATATTTTAAAGATTTTTGGGTAGCATAGGGAAGGGTTAACACCCCTGTAACATTTGTTTTGCTGTCTGTGCCCCCGTTCAGAAGATTTCACCTCATTTTCTGTTCAATGACAGTTGGGTTTTGAAAATTTTGGGTTGTTGTGGAAACAAAAATTGGTGAAAAAGCTTCAGTGGAGATACCTTTTTCCCACAATACCTCTTACAGGAATGAATTTCCCTTCCAAGGGGTAGATTTCCTCTCACTTCCTGTTGTCTCCCTCCGTTTGTAAGTAGGAGTCGTTTGTAAAACGGATGTTTGTAACGTGACTGCCTGTAGCGGGTTGGACCCCTGTTTGCGTTCAGAACTGTCTTCATTCTTCATGGCATAGATTCAACAGGGTGTTGGAAACTTTCTACAGAGATTTTGGTCCATAGTGACATGATGGCATCACACAGTTGCTGCAGATTTGTCGGCTGCACATCCATGATGCAAATCTCCTGTTCCATCACATCCCAAAGGTGCTGTATTGGATTGAGATCTGGTGACTGTGAAGGCCATTGGAGTACAGTGACCTCATTGTCATGTTCAAGAAACCAGTGGTGAGATGATCTGAGATTTGTGACATGATGCATTATCATGCTGGAAGGACCCATCAGAAGATGGGTACACTGCAGTCATAAAGGGATGGACATGGTCAGCAACAATACTCAGGTAGGCTGCGGTGTTTAACAATGCTCAATTGGTACTAAGGGGTCCAAAGCGTGCCAAGAAAATATCCCCCACACCTTTGCACCACGACCAGCCTGTTAATACAAGGCAGGATGGATCCATGCTTTCATGTTGTTTACTCCAAATTCTGACCCGACCATCTCAATGAAATTGAGACTCATCAGACCAGGCTACGCTTTTCTATTCTTCTATTGTCCAATTTTGGTGAGCCTGTGCCAATTGTAGCCTCAGTTTCCTGTTCTTAGCTGACAGGAGTGGCACCCATCTGCTTTAAGGTTCGATGTGTTGTGTCAGTGATTCTCAACCAGGGTTCCTCCAGAGGTTGCTAGGGGTTCCTTCAGCATTGGGCCATTACTGCCCCTCGGATAAGTTCCGACCAAAACCATTGATCTTTTTAGCTATCTGTAAGGAGGTAATTCTTCCCAATGACTACAAGTGTAAGGACCATTCTTCCCACTGACCATCACACTAATGCATCATGAGTTGTAGATTTCTCATTTTTAGCAGGGGTTCCCCAAGACTAGAGAACTATTTCAAGGGTCCCTCTGTGTTGAAAAGGTTGAGAAAGGCTGTGTTGTGTGTTCAGAGATGGTATTCTGCATACCTTGGTTGTAACAAATGGGTTTTTGAGTTTTTGTTGCCTTTCTATCATCTCAAACCAGTCTGCCCATTCTCCTCTAACCTCTGACATCAACAAGGCCTTTTCCTTCACACAACTGCCACTCACTGGATATTTTCTCTTGTTTTGGACCATTCTCTGTAAACCCTAGAGATGGCTGTGCATAATAATCCCAGTAGATCAGCAGTTATTGAAATACTCAGACCAGCCTGTCTGGCACCACCAACCATGCCACGTTCAAAGTCACTTAAATCCCCTTTCTTCCCCATTCTGATGTTCGGTTTGAACTTCAGGAAGTTATCTTTACCATGTTTAGGTGTGCCTTAATGCATTGAGCTGCTGCCATGTGATTGGCTGATTAGCAATTTGCGTTACCAAGCAGTTGAACAGGTGTACCTAATAAAGTGGGCGATGAGTATATATACAGTGTGTGTGTTTATATATATATATATATATATATATATATATATATATATATATATATTATTTTTGTGTTTTTGCCCTCAGCTATTTATCTTTCATTTGTAAATCGTGCCTGAAGATTGATTTTGAGCAATTGTTTTTCAGGTGAGATGGCCATTGAAAGTTTTTATGTCATCGTTACTTTTGCACCTATTTATTGTTCCATGCAGAGTCTGTTCCTTGCCAGTTACGCTCCAAATACAGCATTTAGACAATTCACCGCCGTTCTATTTTTTGTTTGTTTCCGAGACGTGTGTTCAGCTCTGTACAGAGATATGAAAGAGAAGCCTTCAATTAGACTGTAATGCATGTATCGGTTCCCTGTGCTATGTCAACCTTCTTTAATTTCATTACGGACATGAGATGGCTTTATCTGTCACTGTTAATTAAGGCTACTCACTGATGCTGCACAGGCTAATAGAGTGAGCTTTGCACGTTTACTGTCGTAATACAGAAAAACAAATAGACCCGACCTCTAGCGGAGAATGAGCGGCAGAGATTGATATTATCTTTAAGCATGGGCTGGAGGAATTGATTGTTCCCTGAAAACAGTAAGACTAAGGTCTGTGTGTCCCGGCCTTAGAGCTGATAGGGCACACTGTCGCACACATGGTCTGTCTTTTGCAAATTTCCTGTTTCCTTGCTGAGTGTTGAAGTTCCAGTAAAGTTAGAAGTCATCAAGTTGTAATGAGCTCCATTTTTTGCCTGCCATACTCTAGAAATTTAGTTGCGTCCAGTCAGCTATTAATCATAATTGATTCTTGGCTTAAAGCAGTGTTGCCAACCGTATTTTTACTGGCAGACACTTTTATCCTGCAAGTAAATGCCAGTGACAGGAAAAGTTTGGCAGTAAAAAATATGGCTGTGACCATCTGAGTGCCTGCTACAGTGTGTTATGATGGCGCAACTCTAGCGGAGGCGGTGCTTGAGAGTGTCGCGTGATGTCATGGTGTAAGGGAGCCGAGCGGAGGGGCCGGGGGCCTCGTGTCTGGGTCTGCGGGACCTGAGCAAGGCCAGTTGGGAGCGGGACTGTCAGTGCTGTTTGGACTGGAGTGGACTGTAGGGACCACCTGGCATGGAGAGAGACTGTCACTGTGACTCAGGAGGGGACATGTCATGGTGGTGAGGGTGAGGGTGAGGTTTCCCCATCATCTTTGCTGTTACACACTGCTGTCAGTGTCACTTTAAGAGTCAATTTCATGTGTGTGCTACTTACTAGATTCAAAATAAATAGGAAATATGTTTTTTGTCTTAAAGGGGTTGTAAAGCTTCGTGTTTTTTCACTTTAATGTATCCTATGCATTAAGGTGAAAAAAACACCTGTCAGTTACCGGCTCCCATACCCCCCCCCCCATCCGGTTTTACTTACCTGAACCCTCAAACATTTTTCTGCTAGGGGATTCTCGGCTGTTGGTTGTATAGATTGATAGCAGCACAGCCATTGGCTTCCGCTGCTTTCAATCAAATCCAGTGATGGGGCCGTTGGGGGGCAGGGCCGAGACCTGCATTTGGCGTCTATGGACGCCGAATGCTGGACTCGGGCGCACGCCCATAAGGTAACCCCCCAGGAGAGTGCTTCTCCCAGGGGGTTATCTGATGCGGGGAGGGGCCGAGAGAGACCCCAGAGGGACCCCAGAAGATGAGGTTTGGGGCCACTCTGTACAAAACGAGCTGCACAGTGGAGGTAAGTATGATATGTTATTTAAAAAAAATATGTACCTTTAGTGTAACATTAATATCTATCTTAAATTGCATTTCTACATGGATATTGTACATGTTTGTAGCATAAATACTAAAATTTGCTCTTAAAACTCTAATTTTGGTATCAGAGCATTTGCACGAGTACCGATACTCCTATCAGGTAATTTTTTTACTGTCTGTGTCATTGGGGTTTGTCATGGTGGAGGGATTTCGCTTTACTTCTTGCCTTGGAGTTGCAACAGGAATGGAGAAAAAAAATCTGCCTTAAGGGGGAGAAATTCTTGTTTTAGGTGTCACCGGAACATTTGTCCCAGTTGGAAGACTTCCTCTGACCTCTTGCTCTCATAGCAGCTCTGAAATTTGGAAACTCCTCACACTTCCTGTCTCAGTAACAATGGTCACAATAACAAATAGAAGGGTGAATCCTAAGGGGGACACAGACAGCAATACAAAACTTTGTAATGTAGCATTAGAACTTGTGATTGGTAGTTAGGGCTGGGTTAGCTTGACCCATGGAGGGTCCTTTTAATGTATTTCCATGCTAACTTTCCTCCTGGAGCTTAGCTGTGAAGGGTCAATATACCCAAATAATATTGTATTGGCTGATTCAGTCTATGACAGGGGTGCTAAACACACGTGTCCGCAGAGCCCTCTGGTGTGACCCGTAACCTCAAACCAGGGAAGTGGATGTCTGGGGTTAGCGACCCATTGATGGCAATCTGGACCCGTCATCCCAGAACATCAGAGTGCAGTTAGCCGGAAACCAGCAGCTAAGGGAGCAGGCGGCCACGGAGGGAGTAAGAGCCACATAAGCTGATGCTTCCTCTGTAGCGCCGGCTCCTGTCCCAGGCAGGGGGATACCAAGTGCACCCCACCTCTAAACCTTTCTAGCAGCCTGGAGAGCGATGCCAACAGCAGCTGCAAGCAGAAAAGTAGGTCAGTGTATTAAACAACACATACACTGGGCATAATAGCTTTGCAATGGGCATATTCATACATATAAAACAGTTAACAAATATTAGGCTGCTTTCACACTGATCTGTGGATGCAGTGCAGCGTACCTGCGGGTTATTCATAGATGTCTATTATATCCTGTGGGTTTAGTGCGCTTTCTGAAAACGCTCCAAAACTCCTGAATACAGGAGTTTTGGTGTGCTTTCCAGAAAGTGCACCACACTCTCAAGATGCCAAAGCGCAAAGAGAAGCTGCAAGTGCACTGAGCTGCACCCATAGTGTGGGTAAAACGCAGCACATCATTGTGAAAGCAGACTTATAGAGGCTCAGGACATTAAGGGCTTGTTTACATTTGCGATTTTGGGGGTTAGTAAAACCCCATAGCTCATTGTGGCCCATAACCGGTTACCAAAACACTTTGGTCTTCAAAAGGTTGAGCACCCCTGGTCTTGGCCTTCTAATAATACAGCAGTGAGATCTCTCCCTGCCTCAATTAGAACACTCTGTTCCTCTCTTGAATTTTGTGTGTACTTTTGTATGTTGCAGCTACTCCTGCCACAATTTCCTAAATAGAGATCTAATCAATAAGTCCTGAGAGGTGCACGAAATTGTTATGGTTTAAGCTCTCTGGTATCTTGTACTCTTCTAAATTGCTTTGGGCTGCTTTTATATTCCAGTTGCCCTGCATAGGGGGAAATGCAGTTCTAAGGTGAAGAAATATCCATGTGCACAGGTCCTAAGACTGGGGTCTCCAAACTGCGGCCCGGGGGCCAGATGTGGCCTTTTGCTTGCTTTCATCCGGCCCTTGGAGCACTTTCATCCACTGACACCAACAATGGGGCTTAGTTACCCCCATTGACACCATTGTATAGGGCACAATTACTCCCAATGATACCAATGATCGGGTACACTACCTCCCACTGACACCAACAATGGGGCATAATTCCCCCCACTGACACCAATGAAGGGGCAGAATTCTTCCAAATTATACCAACAATGGGGCCCAATGACATCAATGATGGGGCACAATTTCTCCCACTTACACCAATAATGGGTTGCAATTACTCTCACTCTCTGCTGACGTTGACACCTTTATTACTCCCACCGGCCACAGTCCAGCCCTCCTAAAGTCTGAAGTACTGTACAGTAAACTGGCCCTTTGTTTAGAAAGTTTGGAGACCCCTGTCCTAAGACATCAACCTCCCCCCAATGCTTGATGGTGGGGACCTGGAATCTCCCACTTCAGGCTTCCTTCATCTGTGCCACCTGGTGGTGTTGGTGTTTATTGGTTATAATTAGTGATTTGTGTGTTTTGCACTTCTTTAAAGAATAATGCCACTTTCATGGGGAAAAATTGCAAAAAAATATATAATTTAGCATATACAATTGCAACACAAGTCATATGATAATTGAATGTTATTAAAAATTACCTTTCCTTTTCAATCTGCAGTTCTGTGATTTTCTGTAAAATGAAATGCAATATGGCTACCTGGAGGAGTTCTGTACACAGAATGTGTAATGATCACCCCCCAGAAACATAATTTCCTGCTTGTGTGATTGGCTCACGGATTTTCCCAGAAGTCTTCACTAAGGCTGCATTCACACATGACTGTGGGTGAAATTGTTGCGTTTCAGCTCCGCAATTTCAAATGGCTGCAAAATGCGGGATGCCATCACTTCTAATGGCACCCTGATCACAACGCGATTTTGCCACGATTGTCGCGCATTAAATCGCACCGCATTCGCAACTCGAGACAAAAAGGATCATGAGCTTTTCTTGGGCGACAACATCATGCCTTGCAATTTACCGCGTGGCAGTCATGGCAAAATTGCGGCATGATTGGGGTGCCAAGAAATAATGGCCTCACGCTTTGCAGCCATTTGAAATCGTGGGCGAAATCGTGGAGATTCCACCCACGATCATGTGTGAATGTAGCCTAACATACATGTCCGATTTTTGGCATCCCCTACAACTAAAATTTCATTTTTAGTTAGATACCCCCAATAAGAAATTACATCTAAAGGGATGCAGACCCTGCAGTTCTCCTCATTAGAGCCCTGCAAGTGTAGCAGCTGATTGATAATTATGAAACCACTCCCATACAGTTTCACTCCGTACATCGGCACAGAAAAACAAATAGCCTTTTTTTTTAATTAATAAATGTAGGAAACTGCAACAAAGTTGGTTAAAATTCCTGCAATGTACATAGATCACCCAGAGGAGAAGGCTTTTTTCTCAACAAAAGTGGAGTTACTCTTTAACCACTTGCTGACCAGCCGCCGCAGTTTTACTGCAGCAGGTTGGCTCGGCTGGGCAAATCGGCGTTACCTTACGTCACTTCCCATTGTGGCCACTGGAGGCACGTGCCCGCTGCTCACCGAGATGGCGGGCGAGATGACCGCTGGGCACCCGTGATTGCTCGTGACAGGTTTTTTCAGGGGAGAAGAGACTGATTGTGTGTTCATACGAATATGAACAACGATCTGTCATCTCCGCTAATAAGTTCCATCCCCTCCTTCAGTTAGAACACACACACAGGGAACACAGTTAACCCCTTGATTGCCCCTAGTATTAATCATTTTTACAGTAATCAGTGTGTTTTTATAGCACTGATCGCTGTATGATCAATGGTTCCAAAAATGTGTCAAAAGTGTCCAATTTATCCGCCGCAATATCGCAGTCCTGATAAAAATCAAAGATCGCCACCATTACTAGTAAAAAATAAATAATAATAAAAATGCCATAAATCTATCCCCTATTTTGTAGACGCTATAACTTTTGTGCAAACCAATCAATATACGCTTATTGCAATTTTTTTTTTACCAAAAATATGTAGAAGAATACATATCGGCCTAAACTGAGGAAAAATTTGCTTTGCTAATTTCTATTTTTGTGGTTTTGTCTGTATTGTGTCAATGTCTTTTTCATATATAATAATAAAAAGGATTTGATAAAAAAAAAAAAAAAAATATGTAGAAGAATACATATCGGCCTAAACTGAGGAAAATTTTTAATTTTTATTTTTAAATTTGGGATATTTATTATAGCAAAGAGTAAAAGTTATTGGGGGTTGTTTACTAAAGGAAAATTCACTTTGCACTGAAAGTGCACTTGGTAGTAAAGTCGCTGTAGATCTGAGGGGGACATGCAAGGAAAATAAAAAACAGCATTGTAGCTTACACATGATTGGATGATGAAATCAGCAGAGCTTCCCCTCATTTCAGATCTACCCCTTAGATTTAGAGCGACTGCACTTCCAAGTGCAATTTCAGTGCAAAGTGGATTTGCCTTTTGTAAATAACCCCCATGGTGTTTTTTTTAAAATTGTCGCTCTTCTTTTGTTTATAGCGCAAAAAATAAAAACCACAGAGGTGATCAAATACCACCAAAAGAAAGCTCTATTTGTTGGGGAAAAAAATGCCAATTTTGTTTGTGTACAACAATGCACGACCACACAATTGTCCGTTAAAGCGTTGCAGTGCCGAATCGCAAAAAAAATGGCCTGGCCATTGAGCAGCCAAATCTTCCGGGGCTGAAGTGGTTAATATTGTGTTCTAATAGTTTTTTCCAGACCAAGCGACCTGTGCATTCACGATGCTTCACTGAACATGAACACAGAAGTAAACTGTGAGATCCGTGTCCATCAGTCTGTGCAGCCAGTACAACAACACATGTAGCAAGGCCCGTCTTAATTTTTTCACCCTGTCTTGCCTTTCTAATCTCCTTTCCTGCCAAGATTTTTAACCTTGCCTCTAATGAATAGTGAAAGCAGTAGTCTCAGTTTGTAAACAAGAAGCTAAAGATATTTTTGTGCATTGCTGCTCATTACATGGTCTGTAGAGCCGGTTCAGGTCCTGCCTCCACCATCAGTGTTGGCAGTTGGGCAGGACCCTATTAACCACTTCCGGACCGAGCCGCTTTTTGAGATTTGTTTGTTTACAAATTAAAATCATTTTCTTTTTGCTAGAAAATTACTTAGAACCTCCAAACATATTTTTTTTTTTTCACACACCCTAGAGAATAAAATGGCACTCATTGCAATACTTTGGGGGTTATTTACTAAAGGAAAATTCACTTTGCACTGAAAGTGCACTTGGAAGGGCAGTCGCTGTAGATCCAAGGGGGACATGCAAGGAAAATAAAAAAAACAGCATTTTAGCTTGCACAGGATTGGATGATAAAATCAGCAGAGCTTCCACTCATTTCAAATCTACCCCTTAGATTTAAAGCGAGGGCACTTCCAAGTGCACTTGCAGTGCAAAGTGGATTTTCCTTTCATAAATAACCCCCTTTATGTCACACCGTATTTGCGTAGCGATCTTACAAGCGCAATTTTTTGAATAAAAAAAAAAAGGACGACAGTAAAGTTAGCCCAATTTGTTTCTATATTGTGAAAGATAATGTTATGCCAAGTAAATTGAAAGCCAACATGTCATGCTTTAAAACTGTGCCCTCTCGTGGAATGGCGACTAACTTTGGCACATAAAAATCTCCATTGGCGACGTTTACATTTTTTTACAGGTTACCAGTTTTGAGTTACAGAGGAGATCTAGTGCTAGAATTATTGTTCGCGCTCTAACGATCGCGGTGATATCTCACATTTGTGGGTTGAACACCATTTTTATATGCGGGCGTGACTTACGTATGCGATCACTTCTGCGTGCGAGCACAGAGGAACGGGACGCTTTAAAAAAAATGTTTTTCTTATTTTTTGGGTCACTTTTATTCCTATTACAAGGAGTGTATACAGCCCTTGTAATAGAAAAAAAGCATGACAGGACCACTTTAACCCCCCTAGCGGTAATCCCGAGTCTGTCTTGGGTTAGGAATTTACTGATAGAAGCGGTAACCCCGAGCCAGACTCGGGATCGCTTCGCTGGATACAAGGAGGACACAGGGAGATTACTTACCTTGTCTCCTGGATCCAGCGATGTCCGCCGCGCTGTGTGATCGAGCTGTCCTCCGCTCGATTCACAGTGCCGAATGCCGCCGAGCTCCGTTCCCTGCGGCGTTACGCCGCACGGGAGCGGAGAATGGCGGCAAATTCAAAAAAGTAAAAAGACACAAAACACACACAGTACTGTAATCTTACAGATTACAGTGCTGTATTAAAAATTACACACCCCCTTTGTCCCTAGTGGTCTGTGCAGTGCCCTGCATGCACTTTTATATTATAAATACTGTTTTTTCTGCCTGGAATTTGGAGATTGTCCATAGCAACCAAAACGGGTCCCTTTTTCAGTGTTTTAGGATTTGATTACATTATTGAATAATTTTTATTATTCTTTATTATATTATAAACTTTATCATACCCGGGATGTCTGCTAGACTCTGCTTTGAAGAGATTTAAGAGCGTTATTCCTAAGAATTACAGGACTACAAAATAAAACGCCAGATTTCCATGCAAAATAATTGTACCGCTTTCAGCACCTAATTCCAGACTGAATCATACCGCCAGGGAGGTTAATGTGAGCTCTGGGGTCAAAAAGACCTCAGATCTCATATTTACACTTAAATGCAATAAAAAAACAATGTCTTTTGAATTTTTTTTCCTGTTTAAGAGTATTGGGCCGAAGTGACGTTTGACGTTGCTTCTGTCATCCAATGATATGCAGCCAAGTGGAGGCCATCTTTCCCTCGCTCGGCATCCAATGTTATGGAGCCAAGTGGAGGCCATCTTTCCCTCGCTCGGCATCCAGTCTCACAGGGGTAGAGGACCCAATCGTCTCCGTCGCTACCGACGGCTGCGGTAAGCCGCGGAGATGACCGGGGGAGGCAGTGGGAGGGGGGGGCACCTCTCCCGCCGCCGATAAAAGTGATTTTGTGGCGAATCCGCCACAGAGACAACTTTTAACTGAAAGCCAGCCCCATGCACTCCGGACGTTTGGAAAAACTCTCCTAGATGCCTTCTCTCTTGGCAGCAGTGTGTTGGCAGTATAAATGCCTATTGCTTGTAAACACGTGTGGCGCTTCAAGAGCTTGAGTGTTAATCCATCCCATTGTCCAGAATAATAATGCGCAATTAGACGCGTTTACATACATTTAGGAGTGTCAACCAAGTTTTCTGCCAAAACATCGCTGCTCCTGGACACATTGGTTGTGAGGTTTTTATTCTGCCTCTAAACTCCTCTAAATACCTATGTGTGCATGGACACACTGGGGTTGAAGGCAGAAAGACTGCGCACTTCGCAAAGTGAAGCTGCACTCTGCAAGTGTAGTTAAGCCAGAGCTTAGTAAATGAGGTAAAGCTTCACTTTGCAAAGAATACCCAATCACGTGCAAGGAAAATAAAAACAAAACTGCATTTTTTTTCTTGCACATGATTGTATGATGGAAGTCGGCAGAGTTTCTGCTCATTTACTAAGCTCTGGAGCAACTTCACTTGCAGATCACAAGTTTGAAGGACAATAAAATGGTTTAGAAAGTTTAACCCCCCCTGGCGGTATTCCCGAGTCAGGCTTGGGGTGAAAATTTAGTACCATTAGCGGTAACCCCGAGCCAGACTCAGGACCACGTCGCTAAATCCAGGGAGAGGTTACTTACCTTGTCCCCTGGATCCAGCGATGTCCCCCCGCTGTGCGAGCGAGCCGTCCTCCGCTCGATCTATCACGGAGCCGAGCTCCGTTCCCTGCGAGCGTTGTATTTGGTTATTGAAATTGTAAGTGGAGAAAAAGAAAGTTAAAAAGCACAGGTTTTAGAAGGTAGAGAGATAGAAAATGATAAAATGATACACAGCACAGGTGGAGGAAGAACGCTCCTAGTCATCCTGTGGGATGCTTTCAGGATTCTCAAGTTAAATATATTTTCCAGTTATGAAAAAGTAGAAAAGGCTAAAAAACTCGAACACATTTTTACTTCTGTCTATATATAGTCTTGTTGGGGAGACTTTCCCACTCTTCCCGGGGACAAGACAAGAAGTCAGGGAAAATTGAGAATGGGTATACAGACAACAAAAACCCCTGAAAGAGGCCTTCTTCTTCTTCTTCTCCTATTCTTCTAAAAAGGGGGCTTTATTGTTGCTGTATCTCTGTTAGAGAGATTTCCCCCTAGCTTCCTGTCACAGTGAAGTAAGGGAAAATCTTCCCAAGATGGGCGCACACAGCAGTAAAAACTTGACTGTTTCCTTCTCCATTATATCAAAAAGTAACAAAATAAGTTTTGGGTGGAGTTCTGCTTAAAAAAGAAGTAAGGTGTTTTTTTTCCCCCAGAAAACTTACCTAGGTGGATTCAGCATCGGTCCAATACTGTATCTGTCCCCCGTCGGCTCTAACACTGAGAACCGAGTGATCAAACACCACTGATCGCTCAGTTCTCATAGTTCCTTGAGCAGAGAGATGGTGACTGTCAGTACTCTGCCCCCCCCCCCTCTTCCCCTGAGAGCCTGAGCTTGTGCTGGTCCAGGCTTGTGGGGGGTTCCCGACTTCATTGTCACAATCTCGCCCGAGCCTGGACCGAGTCTGTGATGTCAGCGGACAGCGGGATTCAGCAAAAATTGTACTCCTGTCATCCATAATGGAAGTACAGCCAACAAGCTTCTCCTTTAACCGCTTCTCGACCGCCTCACACAGATATACTGTGGCAGAAGGGCACATACGGGCAGATTAGCGTACCTGTACATTGCCCTTTAAGAGGTGGCTGGCAGGCGTGCGCACGCCGCCGGGAGCTCCGTGACCGTGGGTCCCGCGGATCGTCTCACGGTGAGGAAGAACGGGGAGATATTCTAATGTAAACAAGCATCTCCCTGTTCTGCCTAGTGACAGTGTCACTGATCACAGCTCCCTGTAATCGGGAGCGCTGATCAGTGATGTGTCACACACAGCCCCTCCCCTCCACATTTAGAATTACTCCCTATGACACACTTAGCCCCTACAGCTCCACCTAGTGGTTAACCCCTTCACTGCCAGTGACATTTTTACAGTAATCAATGCAATTTTTTAGCATTGATCGCTGTATTAAATTAATGGCAATGGTCCCAAAAATGTGTCAAAATTGTCCGATGTATCTGCCATAATTGTCGCAGTCATGATAAAAATCACTGATCGCCACCATTACTAATAAAAAAATAAATTATCAATAAAAATACCATAAATCTATCCCCTATTTTGTAGACTCTATAACTTTTGCGCAAATCAATGAATATACGCTTATTGCAATTTTTTCCCCCCAAAAACATGTAGAAGAATACATATCTTTTTGGGGGATATTTATTATAGCAAAAAGTAAAAAATAATGCGTTTTATTTATTTTTTTTCAAAAAACTCAGTGCCACCCATCAGGGCCCATCAGTGGCATCTTATCAGTGCCATTCAGTGTCGTCTTATCTGTGCCCATCAGTGCAGCCCATCAGTGCAGCCTCATCAGTCCCCATCAGTACAGCTCATCAGTGCCCATCAGTGCAGCCTCATCAGCGAATATCAATGAAGGAGAAAAACGACCCCTTTGCAAAATTTTATAACAAACTATGAAACATGTTTTATTTTTATTTTTTTAATTCTGTTTCTTTTTTTGTTTGTTTACCAAACCCAAGTGATGATTAAATACCACCAAAGGAAAGCTCCATATGTGTGATGTGTGAAAAAAATGATAAAAATGTAATTTGTGTACAGTGTAGCATGACCGCGCAATTGTCATTCAAAGTGTGACAGCGCTGAAAGCTGGAAATTGGTCTGGGCAGGAGGGGGGTTTAAATGCCCAGTAAGCAAGAGGTTAAGAACTAAAATATCTGTGGTAGGTGGCCTGACCCTAATGCACTCAACACACTTTACTGTGGGTGGAGGGGGGACTCAACTGTAGATAAAAGCGTTTTTATTTTTTATATTGTAACGGATGGTGTGTGTAGGAGATTGCTTGATGCACTGAAGCTCACTGCGACCAATATTGTCACCGCGACCCGATCACTTGAAACGTATCCATGTGGAATAAACAATTCACAGTAGAACTTAGGAACGTTTCACACATAGCACAGTGTGAAATTATCAAACAACAACAGCATAGTAATAGCACTTGTCAATGTGTATACATATTTTAAATGTAAAGTAAATCTGGCGCAAGCCCAAGCAAACTATAGGATGGCGGGAAAAAAATAAAAAATCACTGCCTGCTAATGGCTTTATATACTTTTTTTTTTTTTTTTTTTTTACGAAAAAATACCTTCTTTTAGAATTGCTGGGAAAAAATTCCTGTGAATGTATGAAATGCTGCGGAGAGGTTTAATAACAGCCTTTATCCTGGGTGTAGTTTCACATTAAATAATAGTTTAGGAGGTGTCAGGGGCCGCTTGGGATCAAGCTGGCTGAAAAGGGTGTTAACCCGCTAAGTGTATTGGCATGTGATTAGCACTGAGGTCATTCAAAGCCTCCCCTCCTATAACATAATGAAGCACGAGCGCGTCTTGCAGACCTTTTTCGCCTTCTCAAGACATAATTGCTCCAGTCGGTTTGAAGTAATTATATTATGTTTGATTTTGTTGACACTCTGATATTTTTCTGTCTGCGCTTTCAATCCCAGCAATTACGCTCAGTAGACTCGCAGGCTTTGCAAACTGTTCAATTAGAGCCTCGGAATAGAGACGGCAGCAGGACGTCTTGTCGGCTTATTAATATATTTATTACAGCGCACTCTCGCTGAAGTCTTTTCCTCTGTACGGAAGGGCACCGGTTAAATATAAAGTGTCCTTGTCACCTACCCACATAGGAAGCAGACTGTGCGCAGACTAAATAAAAGAAAACTGGAGATAAAATGTAAGCTTGCGGATGTGCTCTCATAACGAGCTGGTTGTGAACTGATTAGTCGAGATGTATTATTCAACCAAAGTAAGTCTTTTATATAGAGGATTGTACACCAGAACAATGCAGAAATGTCATATTAAATGCACTTATGTACAACTTAAAATAGTATTACATCTATGTGTGGGGGGAACCTAGGATGGAAAAGGACCTGGAGGTCCTAGTAGAGGATAGGCTCAGCAATGGCATGTAAAACAAAGACAATTCCGTAGCTCAACTCACCAACCAGTCTGCTGACCAACCAACCACCATGCAATGCCAAGCTGCTGCTTACAAAACAAACAGAATATTGGAATTAAAAAGGAGATAAACTCCAGAGATAAAGCGATAATTCTCCCGCTCTACAAGACTCTGGTCCGGCCGCACCTGGAGTATGCTGTCCAGTTCTGGGCACCAGTCCTCAGGAAGGCTGCACTGGAAATGGAGAGAGTACAAAGAAGAGCAACAAAGCTAATAAAGGGTCTGGAGGACATTAGTTATGAGGAAAGGTTGGGAGCACTGAACTTATTCCCTCTGGAGAAGAGACGCTTGAGAAGGGGATATGATTTCAATATACAAATACCGTACTGGTGACCCCACAATAGGGATAAAACTTTTTCGCAGAAGGGAGTTTAGCAAGACTCGTGGCCACTCATTAAAATTATAAGAAAAGAGGTTTAACCTTAAACTATGTAGAGGGTTCTTTACTGTAAGAGCGGCAAGGATGTGGAATTCCCTTCCACAGGCGGTGGTCCCGGGGGGGGGGGGCATTGATAGTTTCAATAAACTATTAGATAAGCACCTGAACGACCACAACATACAGGGATATACAGTATAATACTGACATATAATCACACACATAGGTTGGACTTGATGGACTTTTTGTCTTTTTTAAACCTCATCTACTATGTAACTATGCTATAAGTTTATTTTTAATCCTGTGTAGTAACCTTAAACTGAAATTCGGGCACACTCCCAAATACTTTGTTAAAATACATATAAGGGAATTGTTTTAGCCGGGGGGTCTCCAAACTTTCTAAACAAAGGGCCAGTTTACTGTCCTTCAAACTTTAGGGGGGCAGACTGTGGCCAGTGGGAATAGCATTTTTTCTGGCATCGGTGAGGGTAAACAGTGTTCCATCTTTGGTGTCAGTGGGAGAAATAGTGCTTCATTGTTGATGTCAGTGGCAGGAATTATGCCCTATTGTTGCTGTCAGTGGGCAGAATAGTACCCTGCATCATTGAGATGAACAATGCCATAAGGGTTGGATAAAGACAAGCAAAGGGCCGCATCTGGCCCCAAGGCCACAGTTTGGAGACCACTGGTTTTAGCTGCCAAAGGATTGGTATACCTGTCCTGTTTTTTAGTTTAAGTGAAAGAGTGCTGGACTAGTGCCTCTTGAGGCTGCCTAGGGGCAAGTTACTGTGTGGAGGTTATAGAGGGAATTGCCTCCAATGGGTTGCACCCCAATTGTAGGTGGTAGGTTATAGACTCTGGGGTCTATGACTGCTACCTTTCTGATAACGACAATGGAGGCAATACCGCAGGGAACAATTGGATGATTGGAGAGGAGCACACGATGTCCAAAAACAAAAGTCTCACTTGATGAATTTTATAGTTGTTTATTGAAGATAACAAGCAGAGCCAATGTGTTTTGGGGGCCTCCCTCTTCTTCAAGGCTGTATTTCTTGGAGAATGGTTAGACTCTGCTCCTCTCCAATCATGTAAGTGTGCCCTGTTATTTAAACAGCCCTGCCAGACAGGATGGAGGCCTGACTTTTCCTTAGTCGTGCTAAGCAATGCAGCTTGATCACTTACCTCTGGTCAATGTAAAATAAAGGAACAGCAGATTGGTATGGTCATCACACTCCTCTTATCATGAATTTCTTGTGAGCACATGTGCATGCAGAACATGCCATTGCCTCCTAGTGGTACTTCTCCCAGTCTGATGTAAAGGAGGGTAATAAATCAGATCCGAATACATTTTAAAATACAATTGTTTGTCGTAATAAATAAATACCATCAACAACGTGTCCTTGAAGCAGAATGAGTATGCAAGCCAGGAGATACACTTTTATTGGCCTCAGTAGGACAACAGGTTGTTAACTGTACTGAATAGACAAAGCTTACTTCTATAACGCATCTGATAGAACACTATGTGCTATAGACAGGGCTCCAATAGCTAAAACATGTATTATTAAACAATCTGAGCATGTTCCTGTTCAGTGTGGGTGTCGAGTAGCTCTCCCCTACTGTGGGATGCCGCCTTTGATGTTCTCCATATCAGAAGTGTGAGAGCACTAAGCATTGAGACTGTGTGCTGCTTCTATTTCTTTGATAATGCATCCGAAAGTCACATCATAAGATAATTGCAATAACTGGTTAATTGGCATATACCTTAAAGTACCCCACCTTTGAGAAGGTATTTACTATTCTGGAAATGGTTTATTATTTCACAATTTACAGGTATGAGGTATTGAACAATAGCAGAGTGCTGTCAAGCGGAGAAATAAGTTGGTCCTCATTTATGATGAGTTTTGGTCCATATGTTTACCTGTAGACTTGTTAGCTTGTCATCTCTTCTCAAGGCGTTGTGCAATTCAGCTCTTCATATTGCTTCTGCTTGCTGCTATCCTACAGGTGATAGATGCCCCCTTTGGCACACCTGGTTTTAGTTTAAACCTACTTATGTTTTACCACAATTGTTAGGTCCACTAATTGGCATCTGGTCTATACAGTGCCCATCTTTCTCTATGGTGGTGCCACCTGTCTCCTAAGCCCTGTTGATCTTTGGAGCCTCTGTGTAGATGCACATGCTCAGTGCCCTTTCTAATTATTTCTTATGTGCTTTGGGCAACCTATACCCTTCCATATTATAAGATAGGACTACATATCCAAGTTGTCAAACCAGGAGATGTTGCTCATCCTCAACTGGAGATCACCAGGATGCCTATGTGGACGGACAGCATCCGTTTTTGTCCTGCAAAGTTCCCTGTGTCCTTGAAATGGTGACATTAAAGAAAAGCTGCATGCGTTTACCTAACTTTTACCATAACTTCAAGAACCTACTTTTTATGACTTGGAGGATTTAAAGCAGCGTGTTGCTGAACTTTCCAGGTTCTTGAGGGCTCTGTCGATGTGAGTTGTGAATTTCAATGAGTTAAGTTAAGTAGACGGGTCAGATGTCTAGTATCAATATAGCTGCGCTATTTGGGAGTCTTAATTAAACCCAACAGCAGATTAGTTTGAAGCTTTAATTTAAAATGCATATTGACATAAACATCATTCAGATAAAGTCTAAAGAGCTTTTCTTTTCTTTTTTCTTTTTTTTTGCTTCGTAGATGTAGAAGACAGAAGTAACTCAGGGTCCTGGGAGAACAGTGCACACCCGAGTCCATCTCGAGTAAGTATACATTATGTAGGCTTTCTGTATACCTGTCAGATCACCATCCATGCCTCAGGGGTTTGTGGAAAATATTTAGCATGGAATTATATTTTATTCATGTTACATGCTTTTTTAATGATCAGTTTCTTAAGAAAGTACAGTTTAACTAGACAACAAGATTATCCCTTTTATTCATATATCCGGTCCTGAAACAATGTGTGGTGCTTTGTCATTCATTCTGAAAGCTTAACTCCAGGATAGAATTTAAATGTCCCCACTATTTCAATTGCTTTTCCTTAATAAAAACACATCATTTTTAACTTAGATAGTTTTGTAAAAAGTACCTTTTTAGTGTCCATAATGTTATCACTTTAAAAGACAGCTATGCCTGGGCAACGTAGAGCGGAATAGATGAATTGCAGATGTCACTTCCTGTTCCTATTCGGTGTAACAAACTATATTTCCCATCAAGCAATAGAAATTAATATCTTAAAAAAGATGTGTAAAACAAATAAAGAAATGCACAGGAGGCTCGGGAAGGGGGGAGGGGGGTGCTCGCTTGTTCCCCCCTCTTTCCTGGACTGCCAGGCTGCATGCCCATATAAGAGTCTAGTATGGATTTTTTTTGGGGGGGGGGGGCACACCATTTTTTTCTATGGCCTGGCCTTGGGTCCTCCCTTAAAACCCATACCAGACCCAAAGGACATGGTATACATTGGGGGGGAGACCCCTACTATATATATATATATATATATATATATATATATATATATATGTATATATATATATATATGTATATATATTTTTTTTTATTATGCCAGCGCTTCTTTTGTTTACATTCTGCTGTTAGCAGATAAGTTATAGTTGTTAAGGGTACATCAGGTGCTGGCTCTTTAAAGCAGAGCTCCACCCAAAAGGGGAAGCTCCACTTATTTGCCTCATCCCCCCTCCTCCACTGGCACATTTGTTACCTTTTGGGGGGGGGGGGGGCGGACACCGTGCATTTGACTTTCTGACTGATCTCGCCTCAAAGTCACCCGGAAGTTTGGCCCCCCTCCTTCCTTCCCCCCGATCGGCCATAGCCCACTTCATGCATGCACAGTAAGGAACCGGCTGTGGAGCCACAGGGCTTCACTGATGGTTTCCCCTACAAGAAATGGCGGCAGCAGAAACCGAGAGCCAATTGAAAAATCGGCTGGGGTGAAGACACTAATGGATCCAGGGACAGGTAAGTCCTAATATTAAAAGTCAGCAGCTACAGTATTTGCAGCAGCAACTACAGGAGCTCCTCTTTAACAACGAGCTGTTCCCTGGTTGTTTTCACTACTAAAATACAGCACCACTTCAAGAAATAGCTCATGCAGTATTTTAGTAGCACTTCATTTAGTGAATTGCAAAAAATTTTTTTAAAGAATTTTGAGCTATTTACCACTGATCTTACAGCAGTAGATACCATTTCGTAGAGGAAGCCCGTTATCCTGCGTACCCTACTGCGCATGCGCATAGCGTGCTACACTTTCTGAATGGCCTGGCTACAGGGGAAGGAGGAGGGGGGTGCAAACTTCTGAGTGATCTCGCCACAATGAGATCTCTCTGAAGTGGGGGACAAATACCTTTCAAAAACAGGTACCTGCTTCCCCCTCCCCCCGAAAGGTGCCAAATGTGGCACTGGAGGGAGAGAGGAGGCAGATACGCGAAGCTTCAACTTTTGGGTGGAACTCTGCTTTAAACTATAGGGTTTTAATGTTTAGGTTCTTTAATGAGTGTTAGGGGTTACGGTGTCCATAGTCATTAGATGAGTCTTAATAAACTAAAAAAACCTGTTGAGACTCCGGATTTATATTACAGTAAATTACATGAGCTCGCCTAATTAGGCCAAAGCAAGTATAAAACATCTGTAACAAATAAACACTTTATTAAATAATTCAGCAAATCTTTAAAATCCCCTAAGGCAATAAAAACTCTTTACCCAATCCCAATAAAAGAAAAAAAGAATATCTTATGATAAAAGATCAACCGCAACTTACAGAGCAATTATTTTTATATTGACTTTTTTTATTATAGAAATAAGTAAATAGAAACATTCTTCCCATCATCATATTATATAGAAAATGTGAAACTACTAAATTTTTATCATGTGATGAAGGATGTTCCTTATATTTATATACCATTTAACGCCTTAAATTTTTAGCTCTTATGGATGCTGTGGGTGATCTTTTATAATAAACATCTTCTAGCTTTTATTGGAATTGGCTAAAGGGATCTTTTTTGCATTTTGAGTTGGCAGGTGTCTTATATTTGATATACATTTTTCTAATAATAGGTGGCAGTCTCTCTAGGCTTTTGGGCTGAGTTGAATGGTGATCCAGTGTCTATGCGGTAAAGCATGGCTACACATAATGAGCGTTCTTGGGATGCAAAGTGATTGGTTAGACCCCTTTCACACTAGTGCTAAAACGCCTGAAAATCACCTCCATGTGAAAGGAGACTTAGCCCTTGTACACACGGTCCGACATTCTGACAACCAAATCCATTGGATTTTATCCGACGGATTTTGTCCGAAACTGTTGCATACACACGGTCGGACAAAGTTGTCAGAAAATCCGATTGTACATAACGTGATGACGTTATTTCGTTGCAACGGGACTACGTTCAGGCTAGTAGCCAATAGCTTTGGTCTATGAATTTGATCTGAGCATGCGTGCCACTTTGTCCGTCGGAGTTGGCTACACATGATCAGAGTATGTCCGATCGGAGCATTTTGTCGGAAATTTTACGGACAAGTTGGAAAACTTGGTCCGTCGGATACTCCGACGGAAACAGTCCGATGGAGACCACACACAGTCGGATTATCCGACGAAACGGTCCGATAGGATACATTCCGTCGGAATCTCCGACCGTGTGTACAAGGGCTCAGAGAACTTTGCTCATTTTTTTTTTGGTTCAGGAATTATCTGAACCAAAAGCAGCTCACGTCATCTCCTTTAACATGAGCACTTGTACGACTAAAGGGCTTTTGAGATTGTTTTAACCAGTGTTTTTATTACGATTTACTATTTTATATAGAATCAAAAAATAATGAAAATAGAGGTCGGCCACTGATTGACCACATCCCACCCTTATATGAGGCTTATACAGTATGTAATCACCCACAACCTTTTGATAGTGTTTGAGATCTCTGGTTGGCATGTACGTCCACGGTCTTGGACATCATCTATTCTTTGGGATTATGAGATAACATGAGCTAAAATGTGTGTCGGGGAGGGTGATAAGCACACAGCTTTTCTATTCAGAATATACCTTTGCATGTTCCTTTGTACCTCTGTATATGTTGGGTGTCCCTTTCCTCCAATCAGCTCTCACACAGTGTATAAGAGCTGTAACTGCAGATATCTACTTATCATCTACCTGGTCGGAGTCTGAAGTGACGAGGTCAGCTGCTCTTGTATCTCCAGCCCAAGTCTCACTGAGAGTGGGGACAGAGGGAACTAAGGGACAGGAGGAACACGAGTGCCTGCAGATGTAGCCCTGGAAACTTGTAGCAGAGGATGTGACTCTTGGAAGGCAGGAAGTCGCAGCAGGTCGCAGGATCGTAGTTGCAGATACTCGGATGGCAATGTTGTGCAAAACAGGAGACAGAAGCAAAGTCACTTGGATAGCTGGGTTCGGTAGTAGGTGGGCAGCAGGGTACCAAGACATCAGGCAAGAGCAAGGTCACTTGGAAGCCGGGATCATAAACCGGTAATCAGGAGTGTAGGAGAGTCCAGAAGCAGGGTCAAGGGAAGCCAAGGTTCAGCAATGGGTAACAGGCAAAGTAACAGTAGGATTCAGAAAACAGGAACAGCTGAATCTGTCAGAGGTCAGTGCTCCCCTTAAATTGGCCGCCTGGTGCCAAAGGGAAGCGTGGACATGCTCCCACTGATGCGCACACTTCTTTGCGCATGCACATTGGCGCATCTGCAATCCGCCAAGTTCCTTATACGCGCATTCATGCGCGAGCGCGCCTGATACGGAACGATAGATCTCTAATGCCCCGTACACACAATAGGATTTTCCGACCGAAAATGTTTGATAGGAGCTTGTTGTCAGAAATTCTGACCATGTGTAGGCTCCATCGGACATTTTCCATCGGATTTTCCTTCACACAAAATTTGAGAGCTGGTTCTCACATTTTCAGACAACAAAATCCGTTGTCGGTTGATCGTGTGTACACATTTCCGACGCACAAAGAGCCACGCATGCTCGGAATCAAGCAGAAGAGCCGCACTGGCTATTGAACTTCATTTTCGACCAACTTTGTGTGACCGTGTGTATGCAAGACAAGTTTGAGCCAACATCCATTGGAAAAAATCCATGATTTTTGTTGTCGGAAAATCCTATCGTGTGTACAGGGCATTACACTACTCCTCTGTAATCCTTACATTTGATCACAAATCAGTACTTTGAAGGGTTGTAGACAGCTGATTGGAGGGAAGGGACACACCCCCTTCATACAGAACACAGGAACAGAGCTGAGGCTGTCAATCAGCTGCAGGTCCCTCCCCTGTCACCTTTTTTTCTCTTGGTGTCAGGAAAACTTGTCAGACGTGACTCATGTTGATAGCAGAGGAATAAGACTGCAGACAGAAATGACACTTAGTGATCTGGATTGAGACAAGTACACACTATAGAAGAATAGGCTTTGTTCATATTTCATGTCTGAGGTTTACAACCTGTTTAAGGGCAAAACAAATGTTCTCCTGTCTATTGTATTGGTAACAAAATAGCTCCGTTAATCTGGTCAGAAACAACCTTTTTGAGAGCCTAAAAAACAACATACGTACAACAGTCAGAGCCAGTGCAATGTACTAGTGAAGTCGCAGTGGTTCATCAAATCTAATATGGAGTTTGGGTTTGGTTTTACAGCTATGGAAAGAAGCAGAAGCTTGGCAAAGACGAGATCTTACGAGAAAGCAGCGTGCTCGCAAATCCGAAACCTCAGGGGTCAGTGTGAAATGACTGTACGGTTTCTGTCTTGCTGAAGCCTCACAGGACATATGGTTGTTTTGAGTCAAAGCATAAGCCTGGGTTCTGTTATGACTTCCTTTGATCTTGTGATAGCATCTGATACCTGCCCACTCGTTTTCACTAGGAACCGCGCTTTAGAAAAAGCCTCAACAGCACATTGATGTGACATCTGTGTCTTGTAGTATTCATGGATTTCAGTCATGCAGAGCCTGGCATTCATTATGTATCTTATGAAGGTGCAGTCCCATACGCAAGTATAGGACGGCATGTGACAGGGTGAGATGTTGCTGTCGCAGCGCTGTGTTTAGCAGTGCGGGAAGCTGCACAGGGATGACAGGTACCTGCAGTGTGGACGATTGGGGCTTTTTATAGAGCTCAGTGGATGAGATGATTATTATCACTGTCCTCTGGGTCTTAACATGAATTCAATACTAGTGCAAAAAAAAAAAGAAGAAAAACAGCGGTTGTGTCTGACCGCACTCCTGGGTGATCATTGAAATATGGCAGCTGCCATTTGATGACTTGCTTTTGAATATTAAAGGTGGTTATCCTGAGTGAGGTCATGGTGGGTGGTCTAGCACTGGAACCTAATCTGGATTCTAAGTCTGGAACCTAATATGGAAGGGGTGGTCAGAGACTCCACCATAGACACGTGCACAGGGTATGCCAGGCGTGCCTGGGCACACCTTAAACACTTCATGTGAGTTTCCCTTCTTCCTGGAACTCCCTTTCTCCCCCCTGCAGTGCTGCCATCTTCCATTCTCTCCTCTCCTCTCCCACCAGCTGCTGCCGGGGATGTTTCAGGATGGAGATCAGGGGAAGGGACTGGTAAATATTTAATTTATCATCCCCTTCTTTTATTGAGTAAACACAGTGAGTGATTTGTACCAATTGCTCCTGTATTCATAACTGAAGCATAGTAAACTATGTTTGCTATGCTTCAGTCTGTGAAGGAACAGGAAGCCGCTCAGCTTAACACTTCCCACTCATTCACTGTCCAGTGCATCTGAGGCTTCAGAGAAAGGGACTGGGGAATTTTTGTCCACAGTCCCTTTGGCCCCTTTCACATGGGATGGATCCGGAATGATCTGCCCCATGAACATCCGCTTGCTCAGTGGGGATCGCTCCGTTGATCCCAGCTGAACCAGCGGATGACAGGGCGGTCCTGTACTGTGCAGGGACCGCCCTGTCAGATCTCCGCTGTCCATGTTCATCTGATCCGCTCTACAGATGGATAGAAAAATAAGCTTTTCCTCTGTCTGCAGAATCGGACCATAGCGGAGACAGGCGATATCGGGTGTCAGCGGATGTTCATCCACTGACACCCGCTATCCCATAGGTATGTATGTATGTCCGTATTTCATCCGAAAAGAGATGGATGAACTACGGACATACGGTCCGCACGTGTGAAAGGGGCCTATCTCAAACTGGTGGCCCTCCAGCTGTTGCGGAACTCCCATCATGCCTCTGCCTGTGGGAGTCATGCTTGTAACTGTCATCCTTGCAATGCCTCATGGCACTTGTAGTCTCGCAACAGCTGGAGGACCTTTAAAACCCCTGGTTTGAACTCTTGATATTTCAGCAAAGTCCTCCAACAGGGCTGCTAAAAAAAACTATAAAAAAAATTATAAAAAACAATATTGTAAAAAATAATAAAAATAAAAAAACTACTGACACCATCCACTGCCCTACTGACAGACAGACATTTATTTCTTGCTTCTCTTGCGTGTTTAAAACACACATGTAGGTCAGCACACTCCAATTTTTCTTCAATGGTGATAGTTGGATGATGCTCCATGATGCTCCATTTTATCGATTTGTATTTTCTTTTAACCACTGTTCCCATTCACATACTCTTGCATTCAATGCTTTATTAACCATTAGCAAAATAAAGCATGTGCCATAGGAAGGCAACATTGTAGAATTTTTCCCCTAGCTAGCATGCCCATAAAGCAGGGTTCTCCAAACTTTATTTATTTTTTTTACTTTCTTTTTATTTACTTTTTTGAGAAAAGGGACAGAGAAATAAAAACATATGCAATGACAAAATGTAGTAGAAAGAAGCATCCAAAACTGGAGAAAAGTAATAAATTTACCATCATCATAATACAAATCATATGACAGTGTTCCAGGAAATATCCATCAAGGGAACCAACAACATTCCAATAAGGGAATTAAGAATAAAAAAAGACATCAACCTTACAAACTTTCTAAACAAAGGGCCAGTTTGGTGTCTTTCAGACTTTGGGGGAGTCCAGACTGTGGACATTGGGAGTAGAAAATGCCCCAGCATCAGCGGGAGGAGGAATAGTGCCCCATGATTTATACCAGTGGAAGGAATAGTGCCCCATGATTTATACCAGTGGAAGGAATAGTGCCCCATCATTTATACCAGTGGAAGGAATAGTGCCCCATCATTTATACCAGTGGAAGGAATAGTGCCCTATCATTTATACCAGTGGAAGGAATAGTGCCCTATCATTTATACCAGTGGAAGGAATAGTGCCCCATTGTTTGTGCCAGTGAAAAGAATAGTGCCTCATCGCTGGTGTCAGGGAGAGGAATAGTGCCCCATCGTTGGTACCAATGAGATGAATTATACCACATTGTTGATGTCAGTGGCAGGAATAGAGCTCCACTAATGGTGTCAGTGGAAAGAATGGTACCTCATTATTGATGTTAGTGGGACGAATAGTGTCCCAAACTAACTGATCCCACCATCCCCCTTCACAGATGTATACTAAAGCTGGTCATACAGTAGTAGTTCTCCAGATGAATGTTTGTACAAACTTTTATATAAAAATTCAGATCACTACATTTGATGTATACGCCGCTCCAGGCAATTATTCCATGATTACACGTCCCCTGCTAATGAAAGCACAGGTGCTGGCTCTGCAAGGAAACTTCAAAGAACAAGAGAAGGCTGGATGGCCGCACTCCGATGCAACACCTTCATTAAAGTCCAATAAAATCCATACAGTCACAGAGGTAGGGAACAAGATAGCTAACGATATAAATGTGGAGGAATGGGATTATAACGCTGCTAATAACAAATGGTTCATAGCAAGTTGAGTAGAAATATAATTTCTTTATTAGTACAAAAAGGTAAAGTAGAGGGTAAACAAGGGAAATTGGAATGATTAAAATCGATGTAGAGCATATACATAATACATATATTGGGTTGATGGTAACCTACAAAGGAAAGAAAGGTGGGAAAGAACCTTTCTTTCCTTTGTGGGTTACCAGAAACCCAATATATGTATTATGTATATGCTCTACATCGATTTTAATTGTTCCAATTTCCCTTGTTTACCCTCTACTTTACCTTTTTTTTTGTACTAATAAAGAAATTCTATTTCTACTCAACTTGCTATGAACCATTTGTTATTAGCACCGTTATAATCCTATTCCTCCACATTTATAATTTTGCCAAGCGGGAAGAGGTGCATGATACCATAGAGCCACTCAGATTATACTCTATAAGATAGCTAACGTGTTTCACACCACCAGTGGGGGCTTAATCATAGCTAATGGGACCCAGGCTGACCATCCCTATATATAGAAGTGAGCACCCAACCAGATGGCTGTTGAAAAGGGCCACCTACGTACATGGTCAAAACTAGTTCCCAAAAAACATTGGAGACACCTGAGGAGATTCAGGTGTATAAAACATGAAATAGAATGGTTAGACCGGATCAGATTGTACATTTGACTTGATGAATGTTGTTAGAACGTATTTCACAATTTAGTTTGCTTTTAACATTAGACTGAAAACCACATTCACTGTTAGGAATTTGTTCAGGATTCCACCAGCAAAAGTTCGATGAGAGCTTTTGGTCGGATATCCCGACCGGAATTTCAGCCAGCAAAAGATTGAGAGCAGGGTCTATATTTTTCAGAAGGAAAAATTTACGATCGGAAATTCCGATCGTCTGTAGCAATTCCATCATGCAAAATTCCTACGCATGCTTGGAGACAAATCGATGCATGCTCGGAAGCACTGAACTTCATTTTCTTGGCTTGTCGTAGTGTTGTATGACACTGCGTTCTTGGCGGTCGAAAGTTCAGAGAACTTTTGTGTGACCGTATTTATGCAGGCCAAGCTTCAGCGGAATTCCTTCAGAAAAACCATCCCAATTTTCAGAAATTCCGCTCGTGTTTAAAGGGCATCAAGAAAATTTTCCTCCCTGCTCCTCTGAATTATATCATCACTGCAGCTGAAAACAAATGTTCATTTGACCCCACTAATGATTAGAAAATTGAATGAATGTTCTAAAAACAAGAAATTTTGAATGAAATGTTACTGGTATGTGGCCAACTTTAGTGAGATCTAACGGGCATGGACTCTGGTGTTTATATGCATCCTTTGCCACAAGCCCTATTTCTCGTGGCCGTGCAGGCACATTACAGCTCCATAGACTAAAGGCCCGTACACACGGTCGGACTTTTTGACAACAAACATGCAAATTAGCTGTTTTGGAGCAACATCCGACTGTGTGTACGCTCCATCGGACAAACTTTTTCTGTTTTCATCGGACTTTTGTTGGCTCTGCGAACGGACAAACTTTTTGACAACAGAAGTCCGATGGAGCAAAGTCCGACCGTGTGTATGCAAAAGCATCGGACTTTTGTACAAGGTACAAACACGCATGCTCAGAACCATTGCAAACGATCAGACTACAATACAGAAGTTGACCAAAGGTGGCGCTGGAGTCATTGAACGTCCTCTTTTGAAGCGGCGTCAGTACGTTGTGACGTCATTACGTTCGTGTTTGTTGTCAAAAAGTCCGACCGTGTGTATGCAATACAAACTTGTGGACAACACACTTTGTACAAAAGTCCACGGAAAAGTTTGTACAAGTCCGACCGTGTGTATGGGGCTTTAGACTCAAGACCAAGAGACAAAGGTAGACAACCCCAAAGACTTCTGTAAGGGTCTAATGCATCTGCTTAGCCAAGAGTGAGCGGATGGGATGTAAATAAAAAACAGAGCCCACAGTAGTCAGATCTCAGTAAGTGTACAGTGCCTTGAGAAAGTATTCATACCCCTTTGAATATTCCATATTGTGTCATGTTACAACCAAAAACGTAAATGTATTTTATTGGGATTTTATGACCAACACAAAGTGACACATAATTGTGAAGTGGAAGGAAAATGATAAATGTTTTTCAATTTTTCCTACAAATAAATATCTGAAAAGTGTAGCTTGCATTTCTATTCAGCCCCCTTTACTCTGATATCCCTAACTAAAACGAATTGCCTTCAGAAGTCACCTAATTAGTAAATAGAGTCCACCTGTGTGTAATTTAATCTCAATATAAATACAGCTGTTATGTGAAGCCCCCAGAGTTTTGTTAGAGTACCTTAGTGAAAAAACAGCATCATGAAGACCAAGGATCTCCCCAGACTTGCCAGGGATAAGGTTGTGGAGAAGTTTAACCACTTCAGCCCCAGAAGGTTTCGCCCCCCTTGCTAACAGAGAATTTTTTTAAATTTAGCACCACGCTACTTTAACTGGTAATTGCACGTTCATGCAACAATGTACCCAAACAAAATGTATGTCTTTTTTTTCCCCACAAATAGAGCTTTCTTTTGGTGGTATTTGATCACCTCCGCGGTTTTTATTTTTTGCGCTATAAACAAAAAAATACAATATTCTGCTATAATACATATCCAATAATAAAATGTAAAAAAAAAAAAATCTAATTTCTTCATCAATTTAGGCCAATAAAAAAATACCAATAAGCGTATATTGATTGGTTTGCAATCTTTGGGAAAAAGCCACAACGTAAAGGTACATTGTTTCGCACAGCCAGCAGCCATGACGCAGTAAGTGTGTGGTGGGTGTTTTCCGGAAGGAGTTAAAGCAGGGTTGGGTTATGAAAAAATATCCCAAGCTTTGAACATCTCATAGAGCACTGTTCAATCCATCATCCGAAAATGGAAAGAGTATGGCACAACTGCAAACCGACCAAGACATGGCCGTCAACCTAAACTGACAAGCCGGGCAAGGAGAGCATTAATCAGAGAAGTAGCCAAGAGGCCCATGGTAACTCTGGAGGAGCTGCAGAGATCCACAGCTCAGGTGGGAGAATCTGTCCACAGGACAACTATTAGTCATGCACTCCACAAATCTGGCCTTTATGGAAGAGTGGAAAGAAGAAAGATATTGTTGAAAGAAAGCCATAAGAAGCCCCATGTGCAGTGAGAAGCCATGAGGGGGACACAGCAAACATGTGGAAGAAGGTGCCTGGTCAGATGAGACCAAAATTGAACTTTTTGGCTTAAAAGCAAAATGCTATGTGTGGTGGAAAACTAACACTACACATCACCCCGAACACACCATCCCCACTGTGAATCATGGTGGTGGCAGCATCATGTTGTGGGTCTGCTTTTCTTAAGTATGGACAGGGAAGTTGGTTAGAGTTGTTGGGAAGATGGATGGAGCCAAATACAGGAAACCTGTTAGAGTCTGCAGAAGATTTGAGACTGGAGCGAAGGTTCACCTTCCACCAAGACAATGACCCTAAACATACAGCCAGAGTTATAGTGGATTGGTTTAGATCAAAGCATATTCATGTGTTAGAATGGCCCAGTCAAAGTCCAGACCTAAAACCAATTGAGAATCTGTGGCAAGACTTGAAAATTGCTGTTCACAGACGCTCTCCATCCAATCTGACAGATAGAGGAATGGTCAAAAACTTCACTCTCTAGATGTGCAAAGCTGGTAGAGACATCCCCAAAAAGACTTGCAGCGGTAATTACAGTGAAAGGAGGTTCTACAAAGTATTGACTCAGGGGGGTGAATACAAATGTATTCCACACTTTTCACATATTTATTTGTAAAAAAAAATTGAAAAACATTTTTCCTTCCACTTCACAACTATGTGCCACTTTGTGTTGGTCTCTCACATAAAATCCCAATAAAATACATTTACATTTTTGGTTGTAACATGACAAAATGTGGAAAATGTCAAGGGGTATGAATACTTATTTAAGGCACTGCATGGAGAGGAAGAGAAGGGTGGGATCGGGTGGGGGGCTGTGAGCACTATTGTTGCCCTTATTTCAAGACCAAATTGCATTGCAGCCAAAAAAAGGACAAATGCAGCATTTTGCTAGACTTTGCCTTTTAAACGCAGTGTGTGTTGGAGCAGCACTGCATTTGAAGGCAAAAGGTCTTTGATAGCAACACCTATGTACTTGAACCATAGGCTGTGTTTATGCCTATGCGTTGTCTTTGTGTTAAAATAGCATCCCAGCGCACAACTACAGAAGGTGTAAACACACACAGTGCTCAGTGATATACTGCTTTAATGCCATGTACACACGAGCGGATTTTCTGACGGAAAAATCTTGGATGGTTTTTCTGACGGAATTCTGCTCAAGCTTTTCTTGCATACACACGGTCACACAAAAGTTCACTGAACTTTTGACCGCCAAGAACGCAGTGACATTCAACACTGATGAGCCGAAAAAAAGGAAGTTCAGTGCTTCCAAGCATGCGTCAAATTGTTTCCGAGCATGCGTAGGAATTTTGTGCGACATAATTGCTACAGATGATCGTAATTTCCGATCGAAACTTTTTCCGACCGAAAAATTGAGAACCTGCTCTAAAGTTTTTGCTGCCAGCAAAAGCCCGATGGAGCATACACACGGCCGCATTTTCCAACCAAAAGCTCTCATCGGTCTTTTGCTACCCAAATTTCCGATCGCGTGTACGGGGCATACCAAATGCTACTGGGGTATGTTTTCATGCAAGTGTGTGAAAGGGGTCTTAAAGAAACAGGATGAGAGAAATAGGTGGCCTCATCCTCTCCTAATATGCTGGTTGCCCACCTGGCATGTCCCTCCTTAGGGTTCAGTGATTTTTTTGAGTCTCTGACCAGGAAAAATTAGGCAAATAAGGAGCTCAATAAATGCACACCGTCTAATAGAGAGAGAGAGATTCTGAAGAAAAAAAAAGCTTTTGCTGTTCTTTCTGTTCATCAAACCTAGGAAGCTCAGTAAAACCAGTGTCATGGGTGTAATCCATTTGTGTAATATTAAAATTTAATATATGTGATAAAAAAAAGAATTTAAACTAAAACACATGATATATTGGGGGTTATTTACTAAAAGCAAATCCACTTTGCACTACAAGTGCATAGCGCACTTGAAATTGCACTAAAAGTGCACTTGGAAGTGCAGTCGCTGTAGATCCGAGGGGGACATGCAAGGAAGAAAGGGAAAAACAGCATTTTAGCTTGCACATGATTGGATGATAAAATCAGTAGAGCTTCCCCTCCTTTCAGACCTACGCATTCGGTTTACAGCGACTGCACTTTCAAGTGTACTTTGCACTTGTAGTTTGCACTTGTAGTTTGCACTTGTAGTCCAAAGTGGGTTTACCTTTCTTAAGATAACCCCCAATGTCCTTTAAAATAGAATCTGGGGCTCTTTGTTCTGATTAAACCGTTGTACAAAAACAACCTGCATAATTACACACAGAGCTTTTTCTTTAATTACACATTGTGATTTTATGTGCTTTTAATTGGTTCCAGTTGCTTAAAATGGTCATCAGATAAGAACAGGGTGTCCCACCTAAAATGAACGTTATCCTGTTATAGCAAAGTCCTCAGTATATTTTTGACCTTCTTTTGTGTTGTGAATTTCATGATGTCAGACTGTCTAAGGTTAGCCAAGTGGGATTCAGCTTTTTCCACTGCGTGTAGAGAAATTTGGGAGGATTCCTAAGAAAGGAAATGTAGGAGAGATGCATAGGATATCCTTGCTGACCTCCCGTGCAAAATGCAGGGTGCCTGGCTGTCATGATGTTTCCATGGCTTTGTTTACTTTGTGAGTAAGGCTTGTTTCACACGGACTTCAGCTTGTATAAGAGCAGTGTGAACAGCAAGCTTCGAAAAGGGAATTTGCAGAGCTTTCAGCAAGCTTTGTTGAAGCTTTTAAAGGGGTTGTAAAGGGTCAATTTTTGTTTATTATATAAAAATAATAAACATGTTATACTTACGTCCTCTTTTACTATCGCTTTGCACAGAGCAGCCCAGATCCTCCTCTTCTGGGGGGCCCTGCCTGCGCTCCTGGCTCATCCCCTTCATCAGGTGCCCCCACGGAGAGCTGTTTTTCATGGGTGGCACCCGTGTGGGCACACTCCCACTCCTGAGTTATGCTACTGCGTCTATTGACACAGACAGCGGGACTTGACCCAACCCCACTCCCATGTTAAACGGCACTGCAAAGAAGTTCACCTCTTCCCCCTCCCTCTCGGCAATCGACTGGGACACGTCACAGGTCCCAGACGATTGCCCGGCCAGTCACAGAGCATAGCGCGGCTCGCGCATGCGCAGTGGGTACCCGGCTGTGGAGCCACAACCGGATGCCCACAGTGACTATGCCGCGTCGCAGAGAGGAGGGGGAGACAAGCAGGGCTTTGTCTCCTTGCATCGCTGGACCCTTGGACAGGTAAGGGTCCGATTATTAAAGTCGGCAGCTGCAGTATTTGTAGCTGCTGACTTAAAAAAAAATAAAAAATTCAGCGGAACTCCATTTTAATGCATAGAATGCATTAAAGTGAAAAAGCATAAGATTTTACAGTCACTTTAAAGTACCATTCAGCTCCAGTTTATAAATGTTGAACACAGATCCAAATGGGAGTGTTGATTGCCACTTTAAACAAGCTTCTAGCAGGTTTCAAAATTTCTTGAAGCTTTTTGAAAGCCTGTTGAAGCCTGCTAGCAGCTTGCTTGACCCCCAGGCCTTTTCTGCCATAATTTTGTTTACGTGTAACGAGCAGTATTTTTTGCTAGAAGATCTCTTAGAACCCTCAAATGTTATATATATTTTTAAAGCAGAGGCCTTAGAGAATAGGCTGGTAGATGTTGCAATATTTTTATGTCACACGGCATTTGCACAACGGTTTTCCAAATGCAATTTTTTAAATTTGAATGCAAAAAAAAAAAACACCATACATAACCCAATTTGTTTTGTAAAATATAAAAGATGATGTTACGCTTAGTAAATAAATATCATACATGTCAGGCCTTAAAATTGCGCACACGCGTGCAAAGGCGATGAACAATGTAGATTTTACTATCCGTAGATTATGTTTTTAAAGCCTTTACTGGTTACCACTTTAGATTCACAGAGGAGGTCTGGTGCAAGGATGGTCTGACATTCATGCTCATACCTCACGTGTGGGACTGTTTGTGTGTGTGTGGGACCAACGTACAAACCTTTTTTATTTTTACACTGTTGCTTTAAATTGCTTCTTTTTTTTTTAATGGCTCTAATGTAAGCATCCCTTGTTACAGCAAAAGGCAGTGACAGGTACCCTTTATGGAGAGATCTAGTGTCTATTAGACCTCAGATCCCTCCTCTGCCCTTAAAAGCATTTGATCACACCAAGATCAATGTGATCAAATGCTTTTCATTTTTAGAAATGGTGCAATTTACATCCAGGTAAACCGGAAGTGATGTCAGGCCATCGCTTCTGGGTTACTATATCAAAGAGCTACAGGATTCTGAGAATCACAATTTTTTTGCTTAGAATAAAGATCACAATTCTCTCACAATTCTCGTGGCATAACATCATCTTTCACATTATACAAAAAAATTGAGCTAAATTTACAGTGTATTTTTTTCCCAAAAAAATGCATTTGAAAGACTGCTGCACAAATACAGTGTGACATGAAATATTGCAACAACCACTATTTTATTCTCTAGGGTCTCTGCAAAATTTTATATATATATATATATATATATATATATATATATATATATATATATATATATATATATATATATATATTTATATATAAAATGTTTGGGGGTTCGAAGATTTTCTATCAAAAAATAATGATTTTAACTTAAACCAAGAAGTATCAGAAAAAGGTTTAGTCTTTAAAGTGGAGGGCCGGTTATAAAAAAAAAAAAAAAAAGTCAGCAGCTGCAAACACTGCAGCTGCTGACTTAATAAACACACTCACCTGTCCAGGGCGCCCGCGATGTCGGCCGCCCGAGGCCGACCCGTCCCTCGGCTCTCGGGTCCCGGCGCCACCATCCCTTGTAAGGGAAACAGGCAGCGGAGCCTTATGGCTTCACTGCCCGTTTCCTACTGCGCATGCGCGAGTCCCGCAGCTACTGCGCATGCGCGAGTCCCGCAGCGCTTTCTGAATGGGTCGCGCTGTGTTCTGGAACACACAGTTCCCAGAACACAGCGCGACTCATTACCCAGAAGACGCAGCGACGAAGACAGAAGACAGAAGATCTCCGCGGAGGAGGAAGAGGAAGATTAGGAGAAAGTGCCTAGCAACAGGCATTTCTGGTAAGTAAAAAAAAAAAAATTTTTTCATTTTTTTTTTTTTTTTAGATTTTTTGTAATTTTTAACATTTTTTTGTTTTTCAGGGTGGCCCTCCCCTTTAAAGTGGAGTTCCAGGCTTATTAAAAGTCAGCAGCTACGGTAAAAAAAGTGTAGTTGCTGACTTTTAATAAACAGACACTTACCTGTTCCACGGTCCAGCGCTGCAGCCAAACGGGGTGTCCCTCCTCTCCGCCGGCGCCTCCATTGCCACTCTAGGCTCCCGGCCGTGACAGCTTTGGGCTTCACGGCCAGGCACGCATGGCGCATGCACTAGTCATGCTGCTCTCCCGGAGTGGATAGACAATCTCCTGGGACCTGTCACGTGTCCCAGGAGATCACCTAGAGGGAGGGGCCGCCTAAAGCGAAAGGAGGAGTCCCCTTGGCGATCCCTGGGCGGAAGGAGAAAGTGGGACAGGAAGCCCCCTCCTAACGAAGCCCCCAATCCCCCCCCAAAAAAAATTACATGCCAAATGTGGCACGTAAGGGGGCGAGGAGTGCTTAAAGCGGAAGTTCCATTTTTCAGTGGAACTCCGTTTTAAGTGTGTAAACTTCCCTCATTTACAGATCAAAGTTCATTCCCCTGATGTAAAGAACAAAAAGTTACAATGTTTATAGTTAGCTCGACAGCTGAGGAATGTTGTGAAAAGTGGAAAACTGCCTGTTTTTTTTTTTACAGCTGTCAGCTTGAGCAGAGACCTCTGCATAGAATCGGGAAAATGCTTTGTTAAGATCGCAAATTGTGATCTTGATTCTTAACAATTAATCATGCAGCTCTACTATATCATAGGGCCGAACAAAGCCGATCGAGTCTTTGTTCGGTTCTATGATCAGTGGGCTGGTTGATCGGGTGTCCCGGTGGAATGGGAAAACCTGATGAAGCTGTGGAAAGGGGGTGGCCTCTCTTGCTACTTGTAAAAGTAATCCAGCAGCTAGTTAGATGCTAGGATTGCTTTTACAAGAGAGCCAACCGTCAACACTAAAAAATGCTGCCGAGATGATACCTGCTCATCCCGGTATAACCACTTGAAATCCAGCGATGTATGAATATGACGCTGGTTGGTAAGTGGTTAACGTGGCAATCGGCACTCCCATTAGGATCTGTGTTCAGTATTTACAAAAAGGAGCTGAATGGTGTTTTAAGGGCTAGTTTACACTTATTTCAAAACATGGCTCCGGACACGCTTTGTTAAGGCTCTCTGAACGCCAGTCAAAGTCACTAAATGTCACTAAATAAAATGGTTAGCCAGCTTACAGTCCTGTTTATACCTTACTTTTGCTAGGTGCTTTGATGAGCCTTTGGTGGGGCTTCAGTGGAGCTTCAATGGGGCTTCGATGAGCCTTTGCGGTGCTTTTGTAGGACTTCGATGAGCCTTTGGTGGGGCTTCGCTGGAGCTTCAATGGGGCTTTGATGAGCCTTTGGTGGTGCTTTGGTAGGACTTCGATGAGGCTTTAGTAGAGCTTCAGTTGGACTTCAATGAGCCTTTGGTGGGGCTTCGGTGAGACTTCGTGGGGCTTCGATGAGGCTTCAGTGGGGCTTTAGTGTGGCTTCAAGCAAGTTTTGCCATAGCCTTCTATGGAGGTTTTGAAGACGCTTTGAAGCACCACTAAAGCTGCATTGAATATCATTTTTTAAGCAAAGCAAGACTGTAAACTAACCATTTTATTTAGTGGCAGGAGCTTTGACTAGCGTTCAGAGAGCTTTAACAAAGCCTGTCCAAAGCCTTGTTTTGAAGCAAGTGTAAACTACCCGTTAATGTGTGTTGAACCCGAAGCAAGTGTAAATGAGCCCTAAAAGCTTCAACAAAGCTTGCTGAAAGCTCTGCAAATTATTTGTCCAAGCTTGCTGGAAGAAGTATGCAGGTCAGGAGTTCTGACTTCCCCGGATGCATGATTGTTCCAGGGCTTTAACTTGAAAGTTATTGATGCTGAGCTCCAAGAAAAGGTCTACTTGCACCATTACCTCTCCTTTAAATTTAGTACCATATTGTATAGTATAATAATCTGTTGTATAGCAGTAGAATAGTCTTGCCTATATTTGTATTGCATGCGACTGTCCCAGCGTTTGTCATCAGCTGATGAGCCTGCGTCCTTGTCCATAACCTTCCCCTTGTCTCCTCTGCCCGGTCTCACTATAACACGGCTCAATATTCCATCTTGTTCCCCCCCCACCTTCCTTTTCCGCCACACTCCTAAGAACAAATGTGTCTGATCCCAAGGATGTTCTTAAAAGAGAAATTCGCAGAATTAGGCAGTTAAACATTACGGCACAACAGGGGATGCAGCTAAGCCACGTTATTTACACCATCTTTCAGCAAATCTTACAAGCTGACATTTTGCGAGGTCCGCAGGGTTCTGTGTGTAAATAATGCAGTCCTCCCCGCTGCCCGCCGTATTACAATATGGTTATAAAAGACGCGTGGCTGTCTTCCAACTTCCGTTGGTGGGAATGGTGACCAGGGGCTCGGTGCACTTCCTCAAGCGGTAGATCAGCTGGATGGTGAATTGCTGTTGTTTAATATTGCATTAGAAAAGTATTGTCAGTGCTACCTAATGACACTTGCTTCTTCCTTCTGCCCTTCAGAAGCTGTCATGCAGCGTGCAGGCGAGTGTGCATAGCCATCCACCCCGGAGGTGGCTGCATGTATGTTATCCCGCTTCTTTATCTTTGCTTTGTCTTATTTGCTGATTATTGCATATTTCATGTGGACCTGTCACTTACAAAATGCTGCAGAAGAAGAGGAGCAAGAAAAGGCAAAGTCTGCATACCCAATGAAGTCCTCTGTAATTCAATTCACATTTTCATCAGTTGAAAGCAACATTTTCAAATCTCAATTTGAACAGTTAAAGCTAAACTCCAGGCAGATATAAAGTTCCACATTTATTAATACATCATTTAATATGTTTTTTTATTAAATTAAGGCAGTCTAAATACCTGCATTTGCAATCCCCTATACTGCAGAGTTCAGACTAGGAAAGGGGAAAGAGGAACCAATCAGTTGTGGTTAAAGTGGAATTTCAACTTAAAGTGGTAGTAATCTCTGTTCTATCACTTGTACCTAAAAGCAAGCCTATAGTAAGGTTTACCTGTAGATACTGGGAATATCTCCTAAACTTGCACAGTTTAGGACAGCGGTAGGCAACCTCGGCCCTCTAGTTGTGTTGAAACTACAAATCCCATCATGCCTCTGCCTCTAGGAGTCATGCCTGTGATTGTCAGGGTCTGGCAATGTCTCATGGGACTTGTATTTTCAAAACAGCTGGAGGGACGAGGTTCATAGAAAGTACAGGCTGCCAACTCGACGGCTTCTCCATAGAAAATATTTATTTAAAGCGAAAGTAAACCCATCCATAAAACAGTTTCATTTCCGGCATGTGCCAGAAATGTAACGCTCCCATTGGTTGTGCTCTCAACCAAACTGTCAAACGATCCAATGGCTGGTGTCATAACTGATCACATGTGCAGCATCATGACACTTGTAGATTAAATAGAGTCAAAGATGGCAGCTTCCTTGGCTAAAAACAATAGGGGGGTTTACTTACACTTTAAGCATTACAGCAATAACATCATCCAAAAACGGACACGTTTCGGGCCTTAAGCCCCATGCACACTATCAGATTTTCTGCTGATTTATGTCTTCATATTTACCAAAACCATATAAAATGACATCAAACCTAAGGAGTTTCAATTTGTATGCAATCAGGCAGGCCCTTTTACTACATGATTTTGGTAAATCTGAGGACAAAAATCTGCAGAAAATCTGATAGTGTGTATGGGTCTTCAGGCCTTCATCAAAGGGCTGAGGTTGCCTACCCCTGGTTTGGGAGATAGTCAGAGTGCATGCAGCTGGTGACATTGCCAACACATGCGCTCTGAAGGCCCGGCATACAGTGCAGGACCTTCAGAGTCCATGCCGTAAACGGTGGCTCCTACGCACGCACATGTGTGTGGGGGGAGTGACGATATCGCGCCCCCAGCCATTCATGTAGCCGGACGAGAACCCGTAAGGAAGACTGGGTGAAGATGGAAGCCTTCTCAATGGTGACAGCGCGGCGCTTGAGGTCTTTGTTCTAAGGTAAGTCTCTCATAACATGCTAGTATGCGATGCACATTATGACATTGCCCTGCAGGGGATTTTTTTTCCATCCAATGCGGTTTACCACAACTTTAAGGGTTCTTCTACATGGGTGGACTCCGGCAGTGGATCCCCCTGCTCAGCGGGGCATCTGCCCGCTGATCCGCTGCTGAGCAGGAGGATGACAGGTCCGTGTCCACCCTGCTCAGCCTGCTTTCCTCTATGGGGGTTTGGATGTAAACAGACCACTTGTCTGTTTATATCTGACTGTCATCCGGTCTACCAGACAGGAGGGGAACGGATTCCCCATCTGTCTGTTTTTAGCGGACAGGATCCGATGTCGGCGGGTGTAAACATGGTCTGTTTACATCCACTGTTCCATAGAGGGCAATGGATGGCTTGATCGGGTCGACTTAAAAACTGACAGGCGGGCCATATTCGTCTGCCCATGTGAATGGTGCCTAACCCTCGCTACTCTTAAAACTGTCCCCTCACTCCTCCTGATACCTATACTGACTAACCTGTGTAAGAAAGATGAATAATTGTGAAGTGGAAGGAAAATGAGAAATGGTTTTCCACATGTTTTACAACTAAATCTGTGAAAAGTGTGGCCTCCATTTATATTCAGCCCTCTTTACTCTGATACCCCTAACGATAATCAAATGAATGCCTTCAGAAGTCACCAAATTAGTAAATAGAGTCCACCTGTGTGTAATTTAATCTCAGTATAAATACAGCTGTTCTGTGAAGCCCTCAGATGTTTGTTAGAGAACCTTAGTGAACAAACAGCATCATGAAGGCTAAGAAACACACCAGACAGGTCAGGGATAAAGTTGTGGAGAAGTTTAAAGCAGTTTAAAGCTTTGAACATCTCACGGAGCACTGTTCAATCCATCATTTGAAAATGGAAAGAGTATGGAACAACTGCAAACCTACCAAGACATGGCCGTCCCCCTAAACTGACAGGCCGGACAAGGAGAGAATTAATCAGAGAAGCAGCCAAGAGGCCCATGGGAACTCTGGAGGAGCTGCAGAGATCCACAGCTCAGGTGGGAGAATCTGTCCACAGGACAACTATTAGCCATGCACCCAACAAATCTGGCCTTTATGGAAGAGTGGCAAGAAGAAAGCCATTAGAAGTCCCATTTTGCAGTTTGCGAGAAGCCATGTGGGGGACACAGCAAACATGTAGAAGAAGGTGCTCTGGTCAGATGAAGCTACAATTTAACGTTTTGGACTAAAAGCGAAACACTATGTGTGGCAGAAAACTAACACTGCGCATCCCCCTGAACACACCATCCCCACCGTAAAACATGGTGGTGGCAGCATCATGTTGTGGGGATGCTTTTCTTCAGCAGGGACAGGGAAGCTGGTCAGCATTGATGGGAAGATGGATGGAGCCAAATACAGGACAATCTTAGAAGAAAACCTGTTATGCCGCGTACACACATCGGGAAATGTTTGATGTGAGCTTGTTGTCAGAAAGTCCAACCGTGTGTATGATCCATCGAATATTTGCTGTCAGATTTTCCACATACAAATGTTTGAGAGCAGGTTCTCAAATTTTACAACAACAAAACTCGTTGTCGGCAAGTCCGATCATGTGTACACAAGTCCGTCTCACAAAAGTTCACGCATGCTCTGAATTAAGCAGAAGGCTATTGAACTGGCTATTTGAACTTCCCTTTTCTCGGCTCATACGTCTTATACCTCACCATGTTCTCATGTTTGTAATTTTGGGCCAACATTTGTGTGACCGTCTGTATGCAAGGCAAGTTTAAGCCAACATCCTTTGGAAAAAAATCCATGGTTTTGTTGTCGGAAAATCCTATCGTGTGTACAGGGCTTAAGGGTCTGCAAAAGACTTGAGAATGGAGCGGAGGTTTACCTTCCAGCAAGACAACAACCCTAAACATACAACTAGAGCTACAATGTAATGGTTTAGATCAAAGCATATTCATGTGTTAGAATGGCCCAGTCAAAGTCCAGACCTAAATACAATTGAGAATCTGTGGCAAGGCTTAAAAATTGCTGTTCACAGACGCTCTCCATCCAATCTGACAGAGCTTGAGCTATTTTTCAAAGAAGAATGGGCCAAAATGTCACTCTCTAGATGTGCAACGCTGGTAGAGACACATACCCAAAAAGACTTGCAGGTGTAATTGCAGCGAAAGGTGGTTCTACAAAGTATGGACTCAGGGGGCGCTATACAAATGCAGGCCTACTTTTCACATATTTATTTGTAAAAAAATGTTGAAAGCCATTTATCATTTTCCTTCCACTTCACAATTATGTGCCACTTTGTGTTGGTCTATCACATAAAATCCCAACATTTGGTTGTAACGTGACAAAATGCAGTGGAGAGGAGGGAGCGCCGATACAGGATTGGCACTTGAAGCCTATAGGTGAAGTCACCACTCCAGACTTTACCAGCTGTTACTGGAGCGCTCTCTACCCTTCCCTGTAGCTGCCACTGGCTGACAAGGGGGAGATCTCATGACCGGACCAGAACAGCCTCAAAATAGGTATGTTTACAGATATTTCTTACACAGGTTAGTAAGCATAGACATTAGGAGGGAGGAGGGGCAGTAGTAGTTATCTCCGAATTCCACTTTAATATTCAGATGGATTTCTAACTTTGTTGAGCCAGTCTTTTAATTCACACACTACATAGCCAGACATGACACCACAAATTTTCTATTTCAACTCTACAATTACCTGCGTAAACCTGGAAGCTGATTGGTTTCTATGCAGAGCTGCTCCAGATTTTGCACTCTCCAGTTTTAGTAAATCAACCCCATAGTATGTCTCTTCTGCATTAAAACTCCTTAAAGAGGAAGTAAAGGGAAAAAAATAAAAAAAACACACCCTGCAAGGCAAAGGCATAATGAGCTAGTATGCATAGCATACTAGCTCATTATGAATAACTTACCTGAGAACGAAGCCCCCGAAGTGGTCCTCCGTCTTCCTCTTTTCGTCGCTGCCATGGATCCCGGAGTGACTTCCGGGTCCCGCGGCTCCAGCGCTGTGATTCGCCGGAGCCGTGATGACGTCACTCCCGCGCATGCCCTTGGGAGCGGACACTGTCTTTGGGTAAAAATCTCCTAAACCGTATAGGTTTAGGAGATATTTCTTGGACCTACAGGTAAGCCTTAATCTAGCCTTATCTGTAGGTCAAAGTGGTTTGTAAGGGTTTACAACCTTAAGTGCCTGTTTGCCATTTTTTTTTCTTGCTAAAGATCCACTTAATTACCTAAGCGTTAACCTTCTATTTCAATGCCCACCATGGTTTTGAGTTGTCCAACAAGCTCATATATGTTTGATGGTTAGTTGTCTACCAAACATTTGGCCATATAGTGAAGATCAGGAAAAAATCTTACTTGCTTTGGCTCATGGACTCAAATTATTGAAGCAAGAGGATGAGGAGGTAAACTTTTCTGGACAGTTGGGACCTAGCCAGTTATAGCAGTCATCTGCAATTGAGTGCTTTGATGGTTGTAAGCCCTTGTACACACGGTCGGACATTCCGACAACCAAATCCGTCGGATTTTGTCTGACAGATTTTATCCGAAACTGTTGCATACACACGGTCGGACAAAGTTGTCAGAAAATCCGATCGTACTTAACGCAATGACGTTATTTCGTTAGGACGGGACTATATTCAGGCTAGTAGCCAATAGCTTTGGTCTAGGAATTTGATCTGAGCATGCGTGGAACTTTGTCTGATCGGAATTCTCTACACATGATCGGACAAAGTCCGATCGGATCATGTTGTCGGAAAATTTTATAGCCCAGCTGGAAAACTTGGTCCGTCGGATACTCCGACGGAAACAGTCCGATGAAGCCCGCACACTGTCGGATTATCCGACAACACGGTCCTATCGAACATTGTCCATGGGAATGTCCGACCGTGTGTACAAGGGCTTAGGCCTTGAGACAAGGAGTGCTGAACCTGCAGTGGTAACGTGGACAACATTTCTGTCTATTTTCATCTAAAAGTAGCCTGGACTTTGGCACTTCCACTTTCATCTATATATGAGCCTTCTAGCCTGATAAAAAAAAATAAAACCTGACTTCCATTACCTGCCTTTTCTGCAGCAAGTGACAGCTCCACATTGATCTACTAAATCTTCATGTTTAAATGTTTCTGTGCATGCTTTTGTATACATGTTATGTTTTATTTTAGAATGCAAATACTAATAATAGAGATAAATTATTATTTTTTTCCAATAATGAAACATTGTCATTCTGCCATTTTTGTCTATGAGGAACTGAAAGTTTGTCTGTTATACTTTACTGTTTCCTATAAGTACCCAGGGGACTGGGAAAATTCTCCTGCAATGTTTCTGTCATATCAGTCTTTTTTTGTTTTTTTGTTTTTTACGTAGCAAGAAAAGTTCATTACCAAGTTCTTAGATTTCCTTTGGATGAAACTTTGAGTTTCATTCTGAAGCAAGACAAGTCCTTTTTTTAAAACAGCCTTTCTCAACCGTTTTACCCCAAAGAAACCCTTAAAATTATTTTCAGGTCTCGGGAATCCCTGCTAAAAATCCCTAATAATATATCTGTTAAAAAAAATACATTGATAAATATATTAAAAGAATTAATAATGTGAAATAGCTAGAGTATTTGAATGATTCAAGGTGAATTTGTAACACCCCCTGGCCTATATGATAAGATGATCTGCAGTGAAATTTTCAAAATAAAAATATTGGTGGTCAGTGGAGAAAAGCCTCCTTTCAACTGGTGGTCAGTGAAGGGGCCCTTGACGTTGTGGTCAGCAGGAGAGGCATTCTCTTACAAGGGTGGTCATTAAAAATTAATTTTTACAATTACATTGTACTTCCTTACAATTAAAGTCAGTGAGATAGGTGCCCCCTGACATCTACTGTCTGTGAGAGTTATGCCCCGTACACGCGATCGGATTTTCCGACAACAAATGTTGGCTGTGAGCTTGTTGGCGGAAAGTCCGACCGTGTGTATGCTCCATCGAACATTTTTTTGTCGGACTTTCTGCCAACAAATGCTGGTTAGCAGGTTCTCAAATTTTCCTCCAACAAATTTTTGTTCCAATCGTGTGTACACATGTCAAAAGTTCACGCATGCTAGGAATCAAGTATGAGCCGAAAGCGCTCGGTCTTGTAAAACTAGCGTTTAAAACTGAGATATCACGTATGTCTTGTATGTCACTACGTTCGTAATTGTTGGCCAACATTTGTGTGACCGTGTGTATGCAAGACAATTTGGAGCCAACAACCTTCGAACAAAAATCCACGGTTTTGTTGTTGGAAAGTCCGATCGTGTGTATGGGGTATAAGGCTCGGTTCACATATGAGCATACCACAGCGTGCTGGTTCACAGGTTTAGGTCTGGCTTCTTAAACTGGAGGCCAATTGAAAGACCATTTCATTGGTGATCTCTGGGAATATTGGCACCTAGCTAAAATGAAGTCTATGGTGCCCAGCCACTGGCACTTCAAGTTACGTTGGCCTGTTCAGATGGTAGGCCATTCAGCCGCTTCTTATGGAACCCCTACCTGAAGGAGCACTGGGATTCTATGGAGCCCTGGTTGAGAATGGCTGTTTTAAAGGATCACTACATGCAAGGTCTGCTTACTACATAGCCCATGCCTCTAGATCAGTGATGGTGAACCTTGGCACCCCAGATGTTTTGGAACTACATTTCCCATGATGCTCCACTACACTGCAGAGTGCCAGAGCATCATGGGAAATGTAGTTCCAAAACATCTGGGGTGCCAAGGTTCGCCATCACTGCTCTAGATTAACAAATACTAGGTTAAAAAGAAAATAAAAATTGAAAGAGATAAATGTAAAAATTGCTTGATTGAAATGTGTCAACCCTATTAACAATACTTCAGTCCACAAAATGGAAGCTTCTGCTTTTTTTTTTTTTTTTAACAGTTAAATTTTATTAAAGAAATAGCCAGTTACAATACATCATAACAGAGCATAATGATCGCAGATGCAACTGCCTGAGTGAACAATAGGGTAGCAACAGCGTTACAGACTCATACTATTAGGCATCTTGGTTGCGTATAAGCAGATTGACAGAGATCCCATTAAGCTAGGGAGCCCCTCCAAATATAGAAAAAAAAAAACTCTTAATAAAAAGCTTCTGCTGTATAGAACTTAAAGTTACACACTTTAAAAAAAAACTTGCCATGAGACAAATCCATAGGCAGTTATTAAAGAGAGGAGGGAACACTGACAACGACTAGGAGTTCCGTGAGAGGTGACATCAATGATAGGCTCCCATGTCCCAGCTGTTGTTGGTGACCCCTCCTCTCCCCTGCAGTCATTGCTCACTAAAGGATGGTTCAAACCAGAACGCGGTGCGGGAAACCCACATTCCATGCACATTTCGCACACCACATTCAAAGCGCACTGCGACTGCAGTCAGTGTTAAGGTAACGACACTCCAAATACAGGTCGCAAACACAGTGCATTTGCCTGCAACTGGATTGCATGGTACAGAAGTTTGCAGAGAGTTTCCAAAAGTAGTACATGCACTACTTCTGGTGCAGGGTAGTATGATTTGAGCCAATTCACAATGAATAGACTCAAATCACACTGCACTGAACAGCATCTGTTTTATACCGGAACTCTTAAGCCGCGTACACACAGTTGGATTTTCCGATGGGAAATGTTTGATGTGAGCTTGTTGTCGAAAAGTCCGACCATGTGTATGCTCCATCGAACATTTGCTGTCGGAATTTCCACCAGAGCAGGTTCTCAAATTTTCCAACAACAAAACTTGTCGGAAAGTCCGATTGTGTGTACACAAGTCCGTTGCACAAAAGTTCACGCATGCTCTGAATCAAGCAGAAGGAGCCGCACTGGCTATTGAACTTCCTTTTTCTCGGGTCATCATACGTGTTGTACGTCACCGCGTTCTCATATTCGGAATTTTTGGCCAACAACCTTCATAAAAAAATCCACGGTTTTGTTGTCGGAAAATCCGATGGTGTGATATATGTGGCCCTATGTAAACACAAAACTGTACTGAGAGCATACACCCTTCGCTCTGCCAGCACAGTTACCGGCGGGGACCAGAAAGCTCCCGATTCATTCTTGGGTTTAGGAGCTTTTCGATCATGTGACTGTAAGAGCCAATCACAGTGGTCACATGAATGCCTGCCTCCACCTCGCGGCATCTAGAAAGGCCGGGAGATGGTGGGGAGGGATTCATTCCACAAATAACAAATGCAATAATTTAGAGGTAGGATGAAAAGTTTAGTGTAACTTAACATTCTTATTGCTTAACTAGTTACTTACTGTACTGCGCCAAGTTGACGCCCCTGTGCGAATCGGCATCATTGAATGTCAGACACGTACACGCCAATTTGTGGCCGCGTGCGTACCGCCAGCCACCCATGATCGCTCCAGAGACAGGCAGAATGGGGATCTGTCGGTGTAAACAAACAGATCCCCATTCTGTCAGGGGAGGAGAGAGAGATCGTCTGTTCCTAGTGATTAGGATCAGCATTCTGTCTCCTCCTCCAGTCAGCCCAGCCCCCATACAGTTAGCAACACCTCCCAGAGATCACACTTAACCCCTTGATCGCCCCCTAGTGTTAACCCCTTTCCTGCCAGTGACATTTATACAGTATGCAGTGGCTATTTTTAGCTCTGATCACTGTATAAATGTCAATTGTCTCAAAATAGTGTCAGAAGTGTCCGATCTGTCTGCTGCAATGTTGCACTCCCGCTAAAAATCGCAGATCACCGCTGTTATTAGAAAAAAAAAATGCCATAAATCTATCCCTTATTTTGTAGCCACTATAACTTTTGCGCAAACCAATCAGTATACGCTTATTGTTTTTTTGTTTGTTTTTTAACAAAAATATATAGAAGAATACATATTGACCTAAACTGATGAAGAAATTTGTTTTTGTTTTTTTATATTATCTTTGGATATTTATTATAGCAAAAAGTAAAAAAAAGTTTTGTTTTTTTCAAAATTGTCTATCTTTTTTTGTTTATAGCAAAAAATAAAAGCCGCAGAGGTGATCAAATACCACCAAAAGAAAGCTCTATTCGTGGGAAAAAAAAAACATACATTTTGTTTGGGTACAATGTAGCATGACTGCGCAATTTTCAGTTAAAGCGAATGTGCCGTATCGCAAAAAATGGACTGGTCGTGAAGGGGGCAAACCTTCCGGTCCTTAAATGGTTAAATAGTACATTTTAGAGGTCTATATATCAGATCAAAAAGTAGGATAATTGAGGAGGAAAGAGGGACAAGAGTTATTTTGGTTTTGATCCAGGGATCCTTGGGAGGTAGGCAACCAGGAAGCTGGCTGGTACTTTTATTAAACTTTTATTCAATTTACAGTATGGGGTTGGGTTGCAGGTTTCTGGCTGCTTGAAGTTCAAACTATTCATAGTAATATAGCTGTGCTTTGAGATGAACCTGTGCTTTGGCAATGCAAGGCAAAGCAACAAGTTCAGTTTAATTCCAGTGAAAGGATATCCCTGTCAGGGAGGGTAGGGTCCCTTCTAGACTAAAATCCAACTGGGATGTAAACGAATTAGCAGGGAGCAAAGGGAAGGTATGTAAAATCAGTGTCAGGGGACAACATTAACGTAAAACTCTTCCTTTGCCTGCATGAGTTTATTTTAAGGGTTTTATTCATGGTTAAGCACACTGCTTACTAGTGTTCATCAAGGGAAAAGATGTTTACATTAATTGATCCTTACCCTATGTGTGCAACAAGTCTGGGGAGTTCAATGTTGATGGCCTCAGGTGCCAAGTGCTGGACCATATCATCCATCAACAGCAGTAATGCTGCATACACACGACCGGACTTTCTGGCAGACTAGGTCTGACGGAATCAGTCTGTCGGACAATCCGATCGTGTGTGGTATAATCCAGTCATTTTCTGTTTAAAAAATCTGACAGACCTAGAGATAGAACATGTTTCAAATCTGTCCAACGGACTCAATCCCTATCGGGAAAACCGTTTGTCTGTATGCTGGTCCAACGGACCAAATACGATGCAAGGGAAGCTATTGGCTACTAGCTATTGAACTTCCTTTTTTAGTGCCGTCTTACCTCATCACGTTCAAAACGAACAGACTTTCGAACGGACTTGTGCCGCATACACATGATCAAACAAGCGGGTGGAAAAGTCCGGCAAACTCAAGTCCGCCAGACAATCCCCCCGTGTGTAGCCTCTGGCATATTTTTTGACCGGAAAGTACGGCGGACTTAGAAAGAAGTTTTGCACTCCAATCTTCAATCCGGCCGTGTGTGCGCCAGTCTGCCGTACTTTTGAAATGAGCGGACTTTTCCCGCCCGGAGAAAAGTTTGCTCATTTGGAGCGGGTCTCCAGGTAGGCGGGGCCCGCGAAGGAGACGCCGCTTGCCCCGCCGCCTGGTATGAACTTAAAGGGGAACCCCAACCCCCAAAAAAAATCGGCGTGGGGGTCCCCCCCAAGTCCACAACAGACCCTTATCCGAGCACGCTACCCGGCCGGCCAGGAAAGGAGGGGCGAGCGAGCGCCCCCCCCCCTCCTGAGCCGTACCAGGCCGCGTGCCCTCAACATGGGGGGTGCCTTGGGGAAGGGGGGGCCGCGCGCCCCCCCCCCCACCCCAAAGCACCTTGTCCCCATGTTGATGAGGACAAGGGCCTCCGGGTCTGCGGGGGGGGGCTTATCGGAATCCGGGAGCCCCCTTTAATAAGGGGGCCCCCGGATCCCGGCCCCCCACCCTATGTGAATGAGTATGGGGTACAATGTACCCCTACCCATTCACCTGTAAAATAAAGTACAAAAAAAAAAACACAACACACAAGATAAAATAATTTATTGCACAGCTCCGGGGGTCTTCCGTCTTCGGGGATCTTCTCGCCGGACTCCTCCGCTATCTTCTTGTAGCTCTTTTACTAGCGGAGGAGCCCGGCATTCTTCTTCGTCGCTGCGGCCTCTTCTTCCGACTTCGGGGGTCTTGTCCCCCTCTTCGGTTCTTCCCCAAGGCACCCCCCATGTTGAGGGCACGCGGCATGGTACGGCTCAGGAGGGGGGACGCTCACTACCCCTCCTTTCCTGGCCGGCCGGGTAGCGTGCTCGGACAAGGGTCTGTTGTGGACTTTGGGGCTCGAAATGAGCGGACTTTGCTCCGCGTGTGTGGGCATGTCCGTTCATTTCAAAAGTAGGGCGGATAGTACGGCGGACTTAGTACGCCGCATTAGTCCGCTGAAAAAGTGCCGTGTGTGGGCAAGTAGCCCGTTCGGAAAGTCCGACGGACAGTCTGGCGGGAAGTCCGCCAGACTAAGTACGTCGGACAAACGGCTACGTGTGTACGCGGCTTTAGTCCGTTCATGTGTGGCCAAGTTTGTGTGTTCGAAAGTCCGTCGGAACTCTGACGAAAGTCCGTCGGGAAGACCGTCGGATCTAGTCTGCTGGAAAGTCCGGTCATGTGTACGCGGTATTAAAGTTTGGATTTGGGGTGATACAGTTTCTTGGCTAACTATAAGGATGGTTGTGCAAGCTTTCAAAGCATTCTGGCCTCTTCTTCAAGCAATGAGCAAGATTTCATTGTGCTTTCAATACTTGCACTACAATCTTTTTAGTTAGCCAATAAATAGGATCACCCTAAGGGCCGGTTCACACTGCAGGCGATGCGAGGCGACACCGACTTGCCTCGCCGCGACCTCAGCGGCAACTTGCAGATGACTTCTGTATAGAAGTCAATGCAAGTCGCCCCGAGGTCGCCCGAAAGTAGTACAGGAACCTTTTTTCTGAGTCGGAGCGACTCGAGTCGCTCCTCTCAGAACGGTTCCATTGTACAGAACGGGGGCGACTTGTCAGATCAAGGCGAGGCAAGTCGTGTCACCTCGCATCGCCCGCAGTGTGAACCGGCTCTTAAGGCCTGCACACACGATAAAGAAAGTAGTCCGAAAATTTCTGTATGGGGCACATTCGTTCGATTTTCTGATTATTAGTATGATGCTTTTGACAGTCAATTTCGACTGTTCGGACAACAAAAACCGTAGGTGCAAGCTAGAATTTGTACATGAGCACAAAGTCCAATTTGCATTTAACAAGTACAGTTTTCATCTGAAAAAAAAATCAGAAGAGCAAGACTAAGCATGTTCGGAAACTATAGAATACATTGCAGTACAATTCAACACATTACATCACTTCCTAAGTTGTATTCTATTTTATGATAATTTTTGTGTCGAATAACCTTTTTATTTTCTATATAACATTAGCATACAAAAAAAACAGGCGATCATTTATCCGATATGCTCATCGTGTGTACGAGGTCCAAACTTTTTACTTGAATTAATGGTTTGCAATCTGGTGGCATAATCCGTATATACTCCCTCATTACGTGCCATAACTGTCTACTAGTTCTACAAGTGTAGAGGTAAATTGCAACACAGAAAACAACATTTATATATATATATATATATATATATATATATAAATTTAGTTTTCTGTGCTGTAATTTACCTCTACACTTGTAGAACTAGTAGACAGTTATGGCACGTAATGAGGGAGTTGTTTTCTTTATAGTTTGTTGGCAAATGTTTTATTGTTGTAGTGGTTTATGCCATCTATTTAGTCTCATGCTTTTCTATATCAGAGCTTTGCATTTCCACTGGCCCATGTTTTGGGTGTTCTGTATAATGCGCAGAATGGCTTTGTGACCCCTTGTTTACTCCAAGGCCTGATTCTCTGATATTTTTTTTACCTCATTTGACCCATTTATATTCAGTATCTGTTTCCATCATTCCCATGATATTTTATTAATATTATATTTATCAATATAGATCTGGAATTTCAGTTAGAATGTGCAGCTAGAGATTGCTGATATTGTGGGATGTCCTTTGAACTTGTAGTTGGGTTGGTTCAAATTGTAGGTGTTCATTCAAACTTTGGTGTTTAAATTAAGATTTAGGCAGCCCAGGTTTTGGTCATGGGCTGCCTAATTATTGGTCGGGTTCCCTAAAGTGTATGTAAAGTCGAAACCTTTTTCTTTACTTTTGGATCGGGTATGTAAAGGCTTAATCCATGTTTTTTATTGCTGTCAGTGTCTCTGATGGGGAGATTGGCTCTCTCTGTTGGTCTTGTTGACAATTGTCTCTGTTAGGGTAAGTGGTGGGAAGCCCAATATTTTCTTAGTTGTCACCGGAACAAAAGTTGAAAGCTTTTCTGGGGACAATCATCTAAAGCTGGCCATACATGGATTCAGTTGGGGCCGGCCAAATTTTGACTCATGTGTGGCCACTGTGATTAAACAGAGTCGATCTACCAATCGACTTCGGTTCAACTTCCCTGATGGATAAACGCCACTCAATCAGGGCCGCAAGTAAAAGGCTGCAGTGCTGATCTGTGTAATCCGACAGTGAGGAAGACTTCCTGTTGTCAGACTGCAATAGCACAGAGGGGAGGTTTCTCCAGTCTACCTTAAATGTGTGGATGGGGGAATCGGGTCAGTTTTTTTGATCCAAGCCGCTGACTGAACGAAAAAAAAATTACCTATGTATGGACAGCTTTATAAAGCAGCTGCTTCAATTTTATGTGATGTCAGCAGACAGCAGACTTTAGCCCTTTGTCTGCTGAAAATGGTTCCCAGAGTGCAGAACAAACTGAGCTCCTGTGATCCACAGGAGAAGTACAGCCAAATGAGCTTTGGCAGTACTTCTCCTTTAATGAACAGAGGTCTCCTGCAGTAAGCCGGTGCTCGCTATTTTGGGGGAGGAGGTGGCACAAACTAACACCAACATCCCTCCACGCACACGGGAGACGGACGGTGGCAATCTTCCACCTCCCCCCCCCCCCCCCACTGCCCTACTCCCATGGGAGATGTAAGCCGTCGATTTACTGATAATGTGTCATTTGAGAAAGCTGCCTTACCTTATGGAGGCAGGGAGAAGGAAGAGCAAACAGGGAGACATTCTCCTCCCAGCCGAACAGAAACAGGAAGTGTATCCTGAGAGATGATTGTCCAGGCTCCCTGGCCAATAGGGACTTCCTGATAGGCTAGGAGGATAATGAGGAAGACAATAGTGAATATCAATTCGCTATTGTCACATAAGAGGGTGCCTCTGGCTCTAATCACATGCTTCAAAAAAAAAAAAAAACATTGGAATCCACGCATCTGGGGCCCCGCATGTAGATTAGAGGGCCAGACACATGGATGAGGGGGCAGCACGCCTGCGCCCCTTATGGAGCAGCTGCCACTGGTCTCCTGTATACTCCCTTGGAGGAAGGATTCACAATCTAGCCTACAGTATGCAAGCAATGGCAACTTGAAGTGAAATGCAACATATTGTTCAAGCTGCTTTGGAGGAATAGACATTTTACTGGTAGGGCTATATCACACAGGGGATTCATTTTTGTTACAAATCACCAATGCCAGCAATTAACTGCAATTTGTAGGTAGATATATAACCAGTAGAGTTGTTGCGATTTTTTTATTTTAGTTTTTATCTACTGGCCTACTCCCTGTTGCAATTTCTAGTTAAGCTGTAGATGCGAACGCAAACTGATTGTCACTGGCGATTTCGTCGCTGAAATAAAATGCTTCACGGACCTCTTACTGTACTAGAGACAATTGTCAACATGACCAATAGTGAGAGTGAATATCACCAGCAGGAACACAGAGAGAAATAGACAACTCGGCTGAGGTATAGAGCTACACATCCATGTAAAATTAGCCTGCTAGGAATTCCATAGAAAATTATTTTAATTTCTTAATCATTAAGGGAATGCAGTTTAAAGGAGATTGGACACTTGCAAACCAGACTTAAAACAAAGGGAATTCAGGTGACCCTCATTGCACCCAGGCATATGTGGTACCTCTTCAGGCTCCTGGTGGACTCTCTGTGTGCTGTCCCAGATGACCCGATCTACTGTTGCAGGAACCAGTTTACCAGTTTACCATGCTTCACAGTTGCTGGCTTTAACAGGCAGGCTGTGGTCTTAAAATGGAAGTAAAGGTCTGCTGTCTTTTTTGATGCTGTAAACTGAGCTGCACATGCGTGGCTCAGCTTATAGCGCTGTACTAATTGAGTGCCAGGATGGCTGACCCTTGTGACCTCATCCTGCGCTGGCTAATGAAAAGGCCCGAAGACCAAAACTCAGGAGTAGATGTTGGTGCCAGTAAGAGACTGTTATGCAGGTGACTATTAACCTCCCTAGCGGTAATCCCGAGTCTGGCTCGGGCTGGGATTTCAGTACCACGAGACTAGGGATCGCATCGCTGGATACAGGGAGGATACAGGGAGGATACAGGGAGAGGTTACTTACCTTGTCCCCTGGATCCAGCGATGTCCTCCACACTGTGTGTGTGAGCTGTCCTCCACTCGATTCACACAGTGCCCGAGTGCCGCCGAGCTCCGTTCCCTGCAACGTTACAATGCACGGGAGCGGAGATGGGCGCCAAATTCAAAAAAGTCAAAATACACAAAACACATACATTACTGTAATCTTACAGATTACAGTACTGTATAAAAAAATACACACCCTCTTTGTCCCTAGTGGTCTGTCCAGTGCCCTGCATGCACTTTTATATTATAAATACTGTTTTTTCTGCCTGGAATTTGGAGATTGTCCATAGCAACCAAAAAGTGTCCCTTTATGTCAAAAATGATTTTAGACAAGCTAGAAAACAGTGATAATAAATTAGAATCACTTGCAGAATTGAGCGATAGCGATTTGTGGGGAAATTCATCATCAAGCACTAAATCTAATGACAGCAACAATTCTACAAATGAGCAAATTTCAGTGTGTTTGGATTTGATTACATTATTGAATAATTTTTATTATTATTTATTATCATTATTTATTATATTATAAATTCTATCATACCCGGGATGTCTACTAGACTCTGGTTTGAACAGATTTAAGAGAGTTATTCCTAAGAATTGCAGGCCTACAATATAAAACGCCAAAGTTCCATGCAAAATAATTGTACCGCTTTCAGCACCTAAAATCAGAACTAATCATACCGCCAGGGAGGTTAATACCTTTAGTCCCATGTTAGAGAATAGAGGCTTCCCCAATTCCATTTTCCCTACCATTTGAAAGCTACGAAATCCACTATTGGCAAAGTGTACCATTGCATTTGGAAAGCCTATTTCTCATGGTGTAAGGATATTCCATCCCAGAAAATACTCTGTGAGGAGGATCCTGAGCTTTCTCTAGTCTAGCCTAGATCAACATCTGGTCTAAGGTGCCATCAATGGTCAAATGTAGGTCCTAGTGCACCTAATCTTTCAAAGACCACTTGAATATCTCCTTAAAGCTTCCATGTCACTTACATAGTTCCTCCTTTACATTCGCCTATGACCTGAGGGGTTCTCAACCTCTTTCTGACAATTCTTCATAAATTGCCCTTTACACCTATCAGAGATGTTCCTCTGCCTACTCCAATTTTTTAGTTTTTTTATTTTTAATATATTTGCAAAAATTTCAAAAAAAACTTCTTTCTCATTGTCATTATAGGGTATGGTTTGTAGAATTTGGAGGAAAATAATGAATTTAATCAATTTTGGAATAAGGCTTTAACATAACAAAATGTGGAAAAAGTAAAGCACTGTAAATACTTTCCGGGTGCACTGTATTACCTTTGTGAGGCGAGTTTCTGAATCAGGGGCCTTTTTCTCTCAAAGAACCTTTTCTTGTGCTACACAAAGACAAGATTATCGTGACTCCTAAGACCACTTTTCTCTGAAAAGCCATTTCACCTTAACCAGGACTTTTTTTTACCCATCCATCTGTTCTGTCCCAGTTCATCCATGGAAAATTTCCCTCTATTGATTGGATAGGGTACACGTTCGCATTTTTCTCTCGACTGCTGCTCCATTCAGACTGACTGAATCTTTCGTTATCATTCCTAAGGGTGGCCAGCTTCTCCTTCCACTATGTTCAGCTCACCATCCAAGCCCATAGGCTTAAGGACAGGATTCTACCCCTTCCTGTCAAAGTTTACTCCACTAGATGAGTTAGGCCTCATGTACACTGCTGCTGGTAAACGGACGTTTAGGTGCAGTTGGCAGTTTTTTTCAACTGCCCCTTAAAGCGGGATTCCACCCTAAAGTGGAACCTCCGCTGATCGGAACCCCCCCCCTCCGGTGTCACTATTGACACCTTTCAGGGGGGAGGGGGGTGGAGATACCTGTCAAAGACAGGTATTTTCACCCACTTCCGGGCATAGACTCCCACGGGAGTCTACGCCATTTCCTGCCCTGCCGCGCTGTCTGCTGGGACACACACGGGTCCCAGTGACAGCGCAGAGATTTCCTATTGCGCGGCGCCGCTCGCGCATGCGCAGTAGGGAACCGGGAAGTGAAGCCGATTCGCTTTACTTCCTGATTCCCTCACCTCGCATGGCGGCGGCAGCAGCCGAGGCCCGAGCGGTCGATCGGCCTCGGCTGCCGGCATCGCTGGAACCCGGGACAGGTGAGTGTCCATTTATTAAAAGTCAGCAGCTGTAGTATTTATAGCTGCTGGCTTTTAATATTTTTTTTTTGGGCGGAATCCCTCTTTAACTCTCCTTTATGTTATCTTACCTGTCCATGTACACAGGGTCATTTACAGTCGTTTCTAGGCAGTTGCGTTTAGAGGCATTTTTTGGAACGCAAAAAAATGCATTCAAAAGCTGAGGCATTTCAAGAGCTAAACGCGGCTAAACACGGTAACTCGCATTTAGCGGTGTTTCATTTACAGTTATTTTTAATTTTTGGCTATTTAAAAAAAAAAAACGCTTCTAAACGCAAACATGGCAAAACACGGCAAAATGCGGAAGGTAAACGTGGTAAAACTGACGTTTTAAACTTGGGTTACTATCTGTCAAGTTGAATCATTCAGGAGAGGTTGTAAAAACGTCCCGTGTACATGAAGCCTTAGCGGTTCATGGACTTTTCATCTTTAGGCATCTCTTTCTCAGATTTGCCAGGTTCTGCTCACATGTTTATTAGGTTTTATCAGGTTCATGTCCAAGCCTCATCTATTGCAAATTATGAACAAAAGGTTTAAAAAGCTCTGTAAGCTTCTTCTAGCCTCATCATTTCTAGGTTGCCTATCCTTCAGTTGCTTTGCTTTTGGACAGCCCAGTTGTGTATGATTTATATAATCCTGTGTCCCTAAATGACTGATTAATAAAATAGGATTTTTTAATTACCATAAATTACATTTCTTGGAGTTCATCTAAGGACACAGATGCCACACCTATGCCTTTATGATCCACTCCTACTATTACTTTTCCAAAAAACTGGAGTATGATGAAAGCGGGGAGGGAGGGAGGGGGTTTGCCAGTGTCCAATCTCTTGTAAGCAGCAGCATAAACGGTTGTATACAAGTTACATCAGCCCTGTTGATGAATGATTAAGGAATCTGATTTTTTTTTCTATTGAATTCCTAACTTGCTAATTTTACAAAAAAAATAATAATAATAAAAAAAAAAAACAGAGTGACACAACCATTACGTTGCATTTTGGTGTGGTGCGTAAAATAAATACTTGTTTTGGTGTTGTTTCTATCTAGATGCATCTTTTATTGGGATAAATGGTACTGCAAAACACATCTAAATGCATTACATGTAGAAGTTTGAATGTAGGCTTAATAATACATCCTCTCCAAAAGCAGCCCAAACATCAACACAGATACAATTAATACAAAATTAGCCACACACTCAAATGTGGTTAAAGAGGAAGTAAACCCTGATGGGTTTACTTCCTCTTTCATTCCCTGTAAAGGCAAAGCATAATGGACTATTATGCATTGCATAGTAGCCCATTATGTGTCACTTACCTGACACAGGAGCCAGCGATGTCACCGCTGTCCCCTGTAGTCCGGCGCATCCATCTTTTCGGTGGGGTCTCGCAGCTCCGTCGCTGTCATTCGGCGGAGCCGTGATGACGTCACTCCCGTGCATGCGCACGGGAGCCGACACGCGCGGCAGCTATGTTGTTGGAAATGCCGTGCTCAGTGCGCCTGCGCGCCGCTGTCTACGGCGCATGCGCCGTAGACAGCGGTGCCTGTCTTCGGGCAAATATCTCCTAAACCGTATAGGTTTAGGAGATATTTCTTGGACCTACAGGTAAGCCTTAATCTAGGCTTACCTGTAGGTCAAAGTGGTTTGTAAGGGTTTACAACCACTTTAAATGTCCCCTATTTCATGCCTAACACAATAATAAGGACAAAACAAACCATAAATGTTTGTAAGAGATGCAATGATGTTATTGGTGCTCCCTGACCTTTAAAATATATTCTATGCAATCCAATTGTGTAACAGCACTGGCTGACTCATCCCCATGCTCCACAGGAGTAGGAAGGTGGCAACACTTGAGAAAGATGGCTGGCTACCTCCCAATTAGACTGAAAACTTCTGTCTAGTGGAATCCCAACCCTGACACCAAGCAACACCCTGAAAAAATATAAAAACTGTCACACCATACTAAGTTGCACATAGTCACTAAAGACTGTGGCACCTTCCATAACTTTTTCCTCTTTCTCTTTGTCCTCTTTTGAAGTCTGGCCACAAATCACACACTATGGCAGGCTGAAAACTTTTTTTGGCAGTTTGCTCCAGCAGTTTTTGTCAAGGACTGGGCAGTTTAGGGTGACCCTAGGGAAAAATAATGTGTGCCTATGACATGAGAAGTGACTTTTATCACGCTATTGAGTTTTTTTTTCCCCTGTTGGATACACTCTGTCCAATGGAAGCAGCTTTCTGTTTCGATATTTTTTTATTTTCACAAAAGAGAATACCAAAGTTATGACAAAGAAAGTGGACCTTCCACAATGTGAAATACATACAGAATGGGAAGTAGTCCAAAAAATTTAACATAAAAGAGCATAGAAAAGGCATTCTTCCAAAAGAAGAAACTTTGCAGTCAGTATAGAATGCACCGTGTGGGGTAACAAGTCTTGTTCAAAACACTAAGTGATGCATTAGCATGGCACAACTCAGGCCTGCTCTAATGTACACTAGAGCAGTGGTCCTCAACCCTGTCCTCGGGGCCCACTAACAGGCCAGGTTTTATGTATAACCTTGGGGAGTAGCAGACTAGAATACTGCAATCACTGAGCAGCAAATGATATCACCTGTGATGTATTTCAGTTATCATGCAAACCTGGCCTGTTAGTGGGCCCTGAGGACAGGGTTGATTACCACTGCACTAGAGGACAGAGCAACTACATATTGCACTTCTAAACTTAAGGTCAGCCCTTAGACCACAATAGCTTGGAAATACGCCTGGAAATACGACTGGTATAGGGGACCTATACCCCTGGGCCTTAGAAACAGGCCTTCAGCCCTTCACCATGACTTATCAGTAGCTTCTCTAAATGTAGAAGAAATAGACAAGAATACCTAAGAGATATAATAGCAAATACTGAGAAGAGAACAGGAAAAGAGGAGGATGTTAAAAGGGAAAGTAGGTTAAGACCTCACACTCCAAATCCCACAACTACCGTAATCGGGTAGAGATCTTGGATCTCCATTCAGGTACTTTACCCATGGGTCCCACACTTTCTCAAACATCTGCATTTTATCATTCAAGTTCGCTGATATTCGCTCGTTAATCATAATCCAGGAAACTTTAAGCTTGAACTGTCAATGGAAGCAACTTTAATGTGAATCTTTGCTTTGCCCATGTAGAACAAACCAACAATTTATCTTTAGGCTGGGTTAACATATGTGCGCCCTCCATGGACATGTGTGAATGGGCTCCATTGAGAGCCGGTCACACTTACATGTCATACGTAATGGATGCGGGGGAAGCCTTAATGCTGGCCACACCAGTTTCTCCACCACTTTGTTTAGCTGTGAACAAAGAAAACCCTTTGTAAAATTAAAGCGCTACTCTCTCCCCTCTCTCATTTGAAATGGATCTGAAAGTGAACATTTGCTATCTTATAGAGAACATCTAGAAATCTCCTAAAAATATCATGGTACCATGAACCTCATAGCTGTGTATCTGCAGTGTCAGATTATCTAAGATATTTGGATTTCCTTGCTAGAGAGGAAGCTGTACATGAGGACCTGCAGTGCAAGAATCTCTCAAAAGGGTGCCCACTGCTACAAAGAGCTGAAAGGCACACTTTACAGAAAGGGTGTCATGAGAGACATCCATAGGTCGTAGTTGCTGCACACATAAGTCATCTTTGATTTTCCTGGTAGTTACAAAACTGTCATAAAAGGTAACAGTTCGGATGTAATTAAAAAATAAATTATAAGCAGAGGATAGCTTCAGAGAAAGCCTTATGACTAGTAGATTTAGAGATAGAAGCAGCTGGTGTAAGTGGAGTTTGACTTTTCCTAACCCCAGCAAACTTTCTTTTTACAACTTTAATTAAAGTGGGACTATACTGTGCCTGAGCACCGCATACAGAAAATATAATTGAATTCCATTTTAATATGCAAAGCAAACTCACCCATCTATTCATGTCTCCATGCTTTATGTTGTTGAGAAATCACTTTGAAAAACACCTCCCTAGCATTTCTAGCTACGGGCGGGTAAATCATGTAGTATTTACTTCCTGAAATCCATCTGCCCTTAACTCAGGTATGCAGGCAGGAGGGTGTGCTTAGCTTAAAAGAAAAAAGCCTCATCTCTTCCTCCAGATGAAAAAAAAATGCCCATGAAGGCTTCTGGAATTTTGACATTATTTTAGCCAAGGCCAGCAACCAGGAAGTTGGTGCCCTAGGCTAAAGAAGGAAGAACTAAAAGAAATATGAAAAAAACATTTAAAACAAGTAAATATACTAAAACGTCCTATCTATTTACAAAGGCTAGCAGAAAAAGGATTAAAAGTAGTTATTGTTGATTGGGAGAGGTTAGTTCCAATCACTGAAGCAGACACTGCTACTCCAGACATCTCCACTTGCATATGGGTTCCATGCTGACCGGCCGGTCTGATGCCTTGTAAATACAGAATACTTTGCATTTTCTGAATGAATCTAGAGCGATCTCTGAATGAGTTGGAGAGCATGATATCACCGTCCCACCTCTCCGACTCTCCACCTCATCTAATCAGTGAAAGCGTTGCATTCATTGAGAAGATGCAACATTTTTGTTTTATAATGTATTCAGTATATGACATGGGTTATCTTTACAGACAACTACATGTCAAAATGATCAAATTAGAGGCAGCTGAAGTACAGACATTTTCACTTTTTATGTACCCATCTAGGCTCCACACCTTTTCACTTATTAACATCCCTGGCGGTGATCCCGAGTCTGGCTCGGGTTGGGATTTCAGTACCACGAGCGGTAACCCCGAGCCAGACTCGGGATCGCATCGCTGGATACAGGGAGGACACAGGGAGAAGTTACTTACCTTGTCCCCTGGATCCAGTGATGTCCTCCGCGCTGTGTGATCGAGCTGTCCTCTGCTCGATTCACACAGTGCCCGAGTGCTGCCAAGCTCCATTCCCTGCGACGTTACGGCACACGGGAGCGGAGATCGGCGCCAAATTCAAAAAAGTAAAAACACACAAAACACACACAGTACTGTAATCTTACAGATTACAGTATTGTATAAAAAACATTACACACCCCCTTTGCCCCTAGTGGTCTGTGCAGTGCCCTGCATTTTATATTATAAATACATTTTTTTCTGCCTGGAATTTGGAGATTGCCCATAGCAACCAAAAAGTGTCCCTTTATGTCAAAAGTGATTTTAGACCAACAATAAAACAGCGATAATAAATTATAATCACTTGCAGAATTAAGCGATAGTGATTTGTGGGGAGATCCGTCATCAAACACTAAATCTAATGACAGTGACAATTCTACAAATGAGCAAATTTCAGTGTTTTTGGATTTGATTACATTATTGAATAATTTTTATTAATATTTATTATATTATAAACTTTATCATACCCAGGATGTCTGCTAGACTCTGGTTTGAACAGATTTAAGAGAGTTATTCCTAAGAATTACAGGACTACAATATAAAACTCCAAATTTCCATGCAAAATAATTGTACCGCTTTCAGCACCTAAAACCAGAACTAATCATACCGCCAGGGAGGTTAAGCCTCACTATTGGTCAGTGAGGCCCCATATCAAGTTAAATGATCCTCAGGAGTTTTGGGAGGTGAGTCGAGTAGGGGCCAAGCTTGAATTTTACAGGAATAGTGGAGATTCTGCATTCAACGTCAACTGCCATAATGTCCTCTGTATGTAGGTGAGGGATACTTTTACTAATATGTTTGTATGTTTACAGGTGTATTTGTGTGCATGCCTTTATTTTTTATATAGGAACCCTTACCTGCATGCTTCCATTATAATTTATGTAAAATATGGACAAATCCATACTTCATTTAGGAGCTATTCAGTCTAATCTTGTTACTAGCCAATCATTTTAAGAGTCTGGTCTTCAAAATTTAGGTGGTTGCTCTATATTTTTGAGGTTATTGGCTTTCCTGTTTCCTGGGGTTTGTCCAACCTTCCATGTGTCTCCCATAATGTATTTGATCTTGTGCATGATACATTTTACTGAAAACGGAACCGATGCTGATCTCTCCATCTTTTTATTTTTATCAGCATAACTACGGGGAAGGATCTCATTACGAACACATGGCAAGCAGGGACCTGACTTCACACGACAATCTCTCACCACCGTTTGTAAATTCAAGATTACAGAGTAAGTGCCAGCAATTGTTGGTTGTTCTGCTATTACTCAGGAACCTTGCAAATTTTTGTGGTTATACCTCAGAATGTTGGAGGCCAAGCCATGATATAATGCTAAATAACCAATCTGATATTGGGGTTTATACTGTACCCAGACAGTCAAATCAGGCATCGACTTATTATTGAAATTAATATGAATGTAATAATTGATAATGGGTGGTGTTGAAACACTTATGCCGCGTACACATGGTCGGAATTTCCGACAACAATCGTTTGATGTGAACTAGTTGTCAGAAATTCCGACCGTGTGTAGGCTCCATCGGACATTTTTTGTCGGAATTTCTGACAAACAAAATTTGAGAGCTGCTTCTCAAATTTTCCGACAACAAAATCCGTTGTTGTGAATTCCAATCGTATGTACACAATTCCGACACACAAAATTCCACGCATGCTCGGAATCAAGCAGAAGAGCCGCACTGGCTATTGAACTTCATTATTTTCGGCCTGTCGTACGTGTTGTACATCACCATGTTCTTGACATTCAGCACTTCCGACAACATTTGTGCGGCCGTGTGTATGCAAGACAAGTTTGAGCCAACATCCTCGTAAATAAATCCAGGATTTTGTTGTCGGAATGTCCAATCGTCTGTACGCGGCATTGCACCTTGGCCAGGCCTGAAAGAGGCTCTAGGTCAGTGCTACTACTTTATGATCCTGCGGGCAATTTCTTGCAGAGCTTATTTGCAGTATACCAGCCTCAACACTTGATACATGCTCCAGTGACTTTTAATTTCAAAAACAATTGTATCCAGATTATAAAATAGGGATGGTCAGTGAATAAAATTGGTGCAGGGCATGAGCCAGTAGCTGAGTAAGGGCCAGAGGGACATTTGCAGGGGTCATATACAATTGTATATATGCCACTATTTGCTTATTTAATTAAGTTGATTTTGAGTTCTGCTATATTGTATTAAATGTTACCATGTAATGTTCTAGCTCAGCCATTCTCAGCCAGGGTACCATGGAACCCTATGGTTCCTCCAGATGTTGTCAGGGGTCCATCAAGCTTTGGCTAACTGACCTCTTAACTGATAATGTCTGCATATTTCCAGTTCCAATGCCACTTGGCAGAGCCAGCAGAATGACACTAATGATCTTTTTTACTGACTGTAAGTGTGGGGTTTTTCCTAATGACCCCCAAATGGCTAATTTGACCAGGGGTCTCCCCTGAGACCTGAACATGGTTTCAAGATTGCCTCTGGGGTAAAATATAAAAAAGCCTGTTATAGGTTATTGTGCCATGTTATTTATGTTTGGTACTCTTCAGATTACTTTCAGGAGGTGTGCTCCATCTTAACTGAGCCTAGCTTTTCATCAGAGCTTCTTGGGTCACCAGCTGTGAATTTTCCATGTTACAATGACAAATGCACTAGACTCAAGAGAGTGCATGATTCCTATGCCCTCTAGTTGATTTTCCATAGAAACAGGGCAAAGCAACAGTATCTTTAAATGCCAGCCCTGCACACTACTTAAGGCTCATGCACAGTGCAGCTCAAAAAAGCTGCTTCTACAGGCAAGTTAGCTATTTTTCGCTGCCTCTGTTTTCAGGTTTAGAGGCAGGAAAAAAAAACCCTCCAAAGTCAAGTTCTGAAGAGTATTTTTCGAGCTCAAAAAAAATGCTGGAAAGCTCATAAACGCAAGATTGAAATATATATAAAAAAGGAAATTAAGTTCTACACGACAAATAATCCCTATACGATATAATATGGTGCCCTTGGCTTACCTAATTGCATAGAGATGTTTCTTAAGTCAACTGGCGGGAGGCTCCGGGATGGATTTTCCTCTTTCCTTCTTCCTATCCCGTTTCCTTCTTTTCTTTTCCCTTCACTGTTCTTAGCCAAACTTGGCATAGCGGGTATGTATCCCTTTTTTTTGTAATCCAGCCTATTCTGGGCATATTTTGGGAGTTTTATCCCTCATATGGGATAGTTACAAAGGTGATAGTTGCAAGTGCCTTAATAATCGCACAAATTGAGTAAGGGGCATTATTGCCACGAATACTATTTCATCAGGATTAAGTTATGGCAATGCTGAGCTTTCAAGTCCATAATCTTTCATATGTAAATCTGCTTCATTGAGGGGGTAACCGGATGGTGTACTCCCTGGGCTTATATTACTAGAACGCTCTAGTAGTATTATATACCAAGTTGATGTCTTCCTTAAACTCCAGTTTACCCACCTTAGAGGTCCCCACAGCAGTTCTTATGAAGGCGCTGTGGTCCTCATCAGTTTCTACCTAGCCTTGTATTTGTATGTTTTCCCGTTACATGCTCAGTGCAGACAAGGATTACTTGTTTTCTAAAAAAAAAACAATAAAAACGATTGAAACAGAAAAAAAGGAAATGAAACCCTCTAAAAGTTAAACTAATTTAATAAAATGTAACAATTTAACCGCTTGCCGAACAGCTGACGCAGTTTTACTGCAGCAGAATGGCACGGCTGGGCAAAACAGCTCCTTACATCGCTTCACCTTTTGACCACTAGGAGCGCGCACACCCACATCATGTGCCCGAATCGTTACTAGTGCCGGGCAGGCGCGATGACCTGTGGGCTCCGGGGATCGCTCGCGACAGAGCGAGAACCGGGATCTGTGTGTGTAAGCACACAGATCCCGGTTCTTTCAGGGGAGTAGAGACAGATTGTGTGTTCATACTATTCATGAACACCAATCTCTCTTGCCTCCTAGACAGTCCTATCCCTCCTACAGTTAGAACACGCCTAGGGAACACAATTAACCCCTTGATCGCCCCTAGTGTTAACCCCTTCCCTGCCAGTGACATTTATACAGTAATCAGTGCATTTTTATAGCACTGATTGCTGTATAATTGTCAATGGTCCCAAAAATGTGTCAAAAAATTGTCCACCGCAATATCACAGTCCCGATAAAAATTGCAGATCACTGCCATTACTAGTAAAAAAAAATATTAGTAAAAATGCCATAAATCTATCCCCTATTTTGTAGACGCTATAACTTTTGCGCAAACCAATCATTATAGGCATATTGCATTTTTTTTTACCAAAAAATATGTAGAAGAATACATATTGGCCTAAACTGAGGAACAATTTTTTTTTTTTTTATAAATGTGAGGTATTTACTATAGGAAAAATTAAAAGATATTGGGGTTTATTTACTAAAGGCAAATCCACTTTGCACTGCAAGTGCACTTGAATGTGCAGTCGCTGTAGAGGGGGACGCGCAAGGAAAATAAAAAACAGCATTTTAGCTTGCACATGATTGGATGATAAAATCAGCAGAGCTTCCCCTCATTTCAGATCTTCCCCTCAGATCTACAGCGACTGCACTTCCAAATGCACTTTCAGTGCACTTCTAGTGCAAACTGGATTTGCCTTTAGTAAATCAACCTCATTGTGTTTTTTTCAAAATTGTCGCTATTCTTTTGTTTATAGCGCAAAAAATAAAAACCGCAGAGGCAATCAAATACCACCAAAATAAAGCTCTGTTTGTGGGGAAAAAAAGGACATCAGTTTTGTTTGGGCGTCGCACGGTCGCGCAATTGTCAGTTAAAGCGACGCAGTGCCATATGGAAAAAAAATGGCCTGTTTATTGAGCAGCTAAATCTTCCAGAGCTGAAGTGGTTAATAGGATTATATAAAATAATATAATAATAATAAAAATGTCTCCCTCTTTTGATCTCTCTCTCTCTCTCTCTCTCTCTCTCTCTCTCTCTCTCTCTCTCTCTATATATATATATATATATAAAATTAATAAAAACATTTAATTAAGTATTTTAACCACTTCAGCCCCGGAAGATTTTACCCTCTTCCTGACCAGAGCACTTTTTACAATTTGGCACTGCGTTGTTTTAACCGGCAATTGCGCGGTCATGCAATGTTGCACCCAAACAAAATTGTGTCCTTTTCTTACCACAAATATAAGCTTTATTTTGGTGGTATTTGATCACCTCTGCGGTTTTTATTTTTTGCGATATAAACAAAAAAAAGTGCCAATTTTGAAAAAAAAACAAAAAAACAGTTTTTACTTTTTGCTATAATAAATATACCCAAATTAAAAAAAATATTTAAAAAAATTCTTCATCAGTCTAGGCCAGTGATTCTCAACCAGGGTTCCTCCAGAGGTTGCTAGGGCCTTCAGTATTGGGCCATTTCTGCCTCTCAGATAAGTTCCCACCGACACCATTAATCTTTTTGGCTATCTGTAAGGAGGTAATTCTTCCCAATGACCAAAAGTGTAAGGACCATTCTTCCCACTGACCATCACACTAATGTATCACAAGTTGTAGATTTCTAATTTTAAGCAGGGGTTCCCTGAGACTGGAGAACTATTCCAAAGGTTCCTCTGTGTTGAAAAGGTTGAGAAAGGCTGGTCTAGGCCAATATGTATTCTTCTACATATTTTTGGTAAATGAGGGAATGAAGACACAAAGCCCTGTGTATAAACTCCAGTTGCTCTAGTTGAAGCATACGTCAACTATTTGTTTAAATACACACAAATCCCCGTGCTGGTGCTCGTGCACGCGATCGTGCGTGACCGTCGGTGATTGTGCCGACCGGCCACGCGCATCAGGTTTACTCGCCATGCAGTGGGCACACGCACGCGCCCTTTGGTGACCGAAAGAGAAAAGAACGTACACGTATGGGATTTCGCCTAGAGGAGCCATTCTGCCACAGTATATGTTCGTGAGCCGGTCGGTAACTGGTTAAACGATTTTGGTCTTTTTTTTCCCTTTTCTCTTCTCTCTCTCTCTTTCTTGGCAGGACCAAATACATTTTAGCATTGTGAAAGCAGTCTCTCTCTCTCTCTCTTTTTTTTTTTTTTTTTTTTTTAGATTATCTAGTGTGCATGAGGTCTTACTTTGTCTTTGCCCCACCACCCCCTTCACCTGAGGAAATGAAGAGACGAAGCCCTGTGTATAAACTCCAGTTGCTCTAGTTGAAGCATACTTCAACTATTTGTTTACACACACAAATCCCTGTGCTGGCGATCGTGCGTGGCCGGTGGCAATCGTGCCCGCAGGTTGCGCGCATCAGGTTTACCCACCGTGCAGCGGGTACGTGCATGCATGCCCTCTGGTGGCTAAAAGAGAGAAGGACGTACCTGTACGGGATTTCGCCTAGGGGAGCCATTCTGTCACAGTATATCTGCGTGAGCCGATCAGTAACCGGTTAAGCGATTTTGGTATTTTTTTCCATTTCTTTTTTCTCTCTCTCTTGGCAGGACCAAATACATTTTAGCATTGCGAAAGCAGTCTCTCTCTCTCTCTTTTTTTTAGGTTATCTAGTGTGCATGAGGTCTTACTTTGTCTTTGGCCCACCACCCCCTTCACCCGAGGGAATGAAGAGACAAAGCCCTGTTCCAGTTGCTCTAGTTGAAGGATACTTCAACTAGAGCAACTAGAATATGCCTCCCTCCTCCTGACAGGGCATTATTGGGGTCTGATGATTAGCTGTGTGGGTACCTGCCATTTTATTGTGAAACGAAGGATGTTGCACATTACTGGGAGTATCTCCCATTTCTCTTCCCTTCCATTGGCCAAATGGAGCATGCGGGGGTAAAGAAGGGGGGGGTGCAACAGTTAAGTGTGCCCACTGCTTTGCCCTGCATAGGCAGTGTGTTACGCTATTTGGCTACACTTACACTTTAAATATCTAATCTGATTTTCAGTTTAAACCATTCCTTTCTGAGTGATGTTTCACAATTTTTTTCCAGCTTTTGCTGTAGCATGTGTGTTGTTGAAAACGGCTCTTCTAATTTTTGCGACTTGGTGTCACCTCTAGATATTAGGTGTGTTGCTGTCGTGGTGTTGTGCGTTGGCGCTGAGACAGCGCATTGTTACACCTGCTGAGCCAGGCAACATCTGTGCCATTCCAGGCTCTGCCTGTCAGTGGCAAACACATATGTTGCGGATAGCCTTACCTTTCTCTCCAGCATTTCCTCCTGTTACACGTGTACACAAATACAAACAAACCTACTGAATGGGATAGGTGCTACTATACAGCACAACACACCTAAAAATAGAGCCATTATTTGTAATTAAGGAAATCAGGACTTTTAAATTGTTGCGTGTTAACGAGGGCCTGGAAAATGAACCGAAAATGAGGTGATAATTTACCCGGAGTGCAATTTTTGTAGGTGTAAAAATATGTTAGCGCTTCATTTCTTGCAGTCCCATGTATGTATGAGGCCCTTGGTCCTGTTCACAGCGCATTTATTAAGCTGGCAGTGACAGCTGTCTACGATGGGCATTCCCTTCACTTTTTAAAAGTTTCCCCTCACTTCCTGTCGCGTTTCTAGGACAGAAAATGAAGGCAAATCTCCCCAAAGGGACACAGGCAACAAAAGGGGTTTTACCAAAGCTAAAAAATATTTTACAGTTGTACATACACTATACAGGCATACCCCACTTTTAAGTACACAATGGGGTTTATTTACTAAAGCTAGAAAGTGCAAAAGCAAGCTTACTTCTTCATAGAAACCAATGCGCTTATAACCCCAGATTATTCAATTAAGCTTTGGTAATAAAACCTGGAAGCTCATTGGTTTCTATGCAGAAGTGAGCCTGATTTTGCACTTTCCAGTTTTAGTAAATGAACCCCATTGTGTACTTAAACGTGGGGTATGCCTGTATATACTCCGCTCCACGAAGAAATAGCTTGATGATGAGATCTAAATGCAATGACGATCAGATCCCTGAAACAATAGGAAAAGTGTTTTGGGGTTCCAGCATAAGGTGCAGGCATTCCCATTCATGTCTTTTGAAATGCAGGGGTGGCACGGACAAATCCGCTGCTCCCAATCTGACATCCATGTAGGTGTGGATGTGTGTCCCAAGCGCAGGCAGCGCATCATGGTAATGTGCCCACATCCAAGCGGGTGTCAAATTAGGAGCACCGGCTGTATCCATGTCACTCCTGCATCTCAATTGACTTGAATGGGACTTCCAGGACAGGGGTTCATGAAAAATACTGTGCATTTCCATGTGGGTTAACACATGACTCGCACAGGTGTACGCTATAGTATGCACTATAGTATGCACTGTGTGAGCCAAGATCTGGAGCAACCGCTCTATATATATATATATATATATATATATATATATATATATATATACACATATACACACAGTGCCTTGACAAAGTATTCATACCCCTTGAAATGTTCCACACTTTGTCATGTTACAACCAAAATTGTAAATGTATTTTATTAGGATTTTTCTTCTTTGCAAAATTGCTCAAGCTCTGCCAGATTGGATGGAGAGCGTCTGTGAACAGCAATTTTCAAGTCTTGCCACAGATTCTCAATTGGATTTAGGTCTGGACTTTGACTGGGCCATTCTAACACATGAATATGCTTTGATCTAAACCATTCCATTGTAGCTCTGGCTGTATGTTTAGGGTTGTTGTCCTGCTGGAAGGTAAACCTTTGCCCCAGTCTCAAGTCTTTTGCAGACAGATTTTATTCTAAGATTGTCCTGCATTTGGCTATGTCCATCTTCCCATCAACTCTGACCAGCTTCCCTGTCCCTGCTGAAGAAATGCATCCACACAACATGATCCTGCCACCACCATGTTTGATAGTGGGGATGGTGTGTTCAGGGGGATGCGCAGTGTTAGTTTTTCACCACACATAGTGTTTTGCTTTTAGGCCAAAAAGCTAAATTTTGGTCTCATCTGACCAAAGCACCTTCTTCTACATGTTTGCTGTGTCCCCCACATGGCTTCTCACAAACTGCAAATCTGACTTCTTATGACTTTCTTTTAACAATGACTTTCTTATTGTCACTCTTCCATAAAAGCCAGATTTGTGGAGAGCACGACTAATAATTGTCCTGTGGACAGATTCTCCCACCTGAGCTCTGGATCTCTGCAGCTCCTCCAGAGTTACCATGGGCCTCTTGGCTACTTCTCTGATTAATGCTCTCCATGCCCGGCCTATTAGTTTAGGTGGACGCCCATGTCGTGGTAGGTTTGCAGTTGTGCCATACTCTTTCCATTTTCAAATGATGGATTGAACAGTGCTCCGTGAGATGTTCAAAGCTTGGGATGTTTTTTATAACCTAACCTCCCGCTTTAAATTTCTCCACAACTTTATCCCCGACCTGTCTGGTGTGTTCCTTGGCTTTCGTGATGCTGTTTGTTCACTAAGGTTGTCTTCAGAACAGCTGTATTTATACTGAAATTCATTTACACGCAGGTGGACTCTATTTACTAATTAGTTGACTTCTGAAGGGAATTGGTTCCACTAGATTTTAAGTAGGGGTATCAGAGTAAAGGGGGCTGAATATAAATGCACACCACACTTTTCACATATTTATTTGTAAAACAATTTGAAAACCATTTATCATTTTCCTTCCAACTCACAATTAATTTCAAGGGGTATGAATACTTTTTCAAGAAACTGTATATGTGTATATATATATATATATATATATATATACACACACACACACACACACACACACACACACACACACACACACATAATATTATGTATAGAAGCTAAAAGCTTATATACCCCCCCCCCCCCACACACACACAATATATAAATACAAATATATATATATATTGGCATGTCATAAAGTTATTTATTTAGTATTACCCTACAGAAAATATCTTGCATTTCTAAAGCACATGAGGCAGCCCACATCAGTTTCTGTCTCAGTCTGTGCGGTTGGTGGTTCCTTAAAGAGCCTTGTGTTAGATCAGAGCAGCTTCTGTAAACCATTCAGGCATTACAGCACACAGTGGAAAACTGTTCTATGTAAATAAACTTGTCAGACAACTTTCAGGCCAGTTATCGTATTGCATATTTTTGGTTGATTAGTCCCTGATAGTGGCATGAGGCAAGATGTACATTTTGTGTAAGGCCCCACCCAGGTGACTGGGTTTGTCCAAGTTCCTGGGTCAGAAACTGTCTAAAAACGTCCCTAATTCTGCCTCAGGGTAAATATTTTGAGCAACACAATTATTTTTACATTTTGTTTGCTAGAAAATGTATTTTTTTTTTCTTTTGCACATTCTATAATGAGGCACTGGGTGGCAAGACTATGTCACCCAGGTTCTCACAAGTGTGGTGAGGAGCTCCGGGGCTTTTCACTGATGTAGAGGAAAACTTTCTGTTTTCTGGAAATCTTAATAAGTTATATTCTGTATCCTGAAACCCAGAGACTTTGTAGAGCTTTGGATGGGATAAGGCCTCCATTTCTATGAACCATATCTTACCTGGTAACCAGTCCTTGTTAAAGTGGTTGTAAACCCTTACAAACCACTTTGACCTACAGGTAAGCCTAGATTAGGCTTACCTGTAGGTCCAAGAAATATCTCCCAAACCTATACGGTTTAGGAGATATTTGCCCGAAGACGGGCACTGCTGTCTACGGCGCATGCGTCGTAGACAGTGGTGCGCAGGCGCACTGAGCGCACTGAGCGCACTGAGCGTGGCATTCTCGATAACGAAGATGCCGCGCGTCTCGGCTCCCGTGCGCATGCGCGGGAGTGACGTCATCGCGGCTTCGCCGAATGACAGCGATGGAGCTGCGAGACCCCACCGAGAAGATGGATGCGCCGGACTACAGGGGACAGCGGTGACTTCGCTGGCTCCCGTGTCAGGTAAGTGACACATAATGGGCTACTATGCGATGTATAGTAGTCCATTATGCTTTGCCTTTGCAGGGAATGAAAGAGGAAGTAAACTCATCAGGGTTTACTTCCTCTTTAATAGTCTCAGTGGACCACAGGCCTTCATATATGTGACCTGACTGATGCTCTCTCTGACAGAACACTAAAAAAGTACATGTGCTGCCTAGTTGTTTTAAGGAACCCATAAGGGGACACACTGTTAGTCAAGAAATTACCTTAGTTTAGCTAGTGGCTTGCATAACCAGATGTTTGTTTTATGTTATGGATTTGCATAAAAACAAAACAAACAAAAAAACAGAAAATCTGCAGATAATCCATAGGTGTATGGCCAGCTTTAGTCTCCTGCATTGATACAGTAGGGTGAGTGAGCGTAATCAGCGTAGGACAAGAAACTAGGACAGGATCACCAGGTGAAAATAATTTGGAAAAGAAGAAATCGAATGCAGCTGTGGCAGCTTCTGTTCTGTTGCAATATATAACTTTTATCTTCTTGGCCTTAGATACGCTTTAAAAATAGTTATCTAAAGGTCTGGTAATGTCTCCCTGGTGTGAATACGTTTGCTTTTTACAGTGGTTGCACCTTGACCGAGGCCCATGTGCTCCTTGGATCTTGGGCGTGAAACTTTTTGTATTTTTCTTTTTACAGAATTCCATGCCTTCAGAGGGAAAGTATAAAGTATTTTCATGAGCATATATTTTGAGCTATTATTGCACTGCCTACTTTTTTTGTATTTTATATAAATGTGGAGATTTGTAGATTCCCTTTAAACCAGTAGGTCTTGTGCTCTGGCTTTTCCTATTAGTCTGCTGACACAGATGTTCCATTTCCGAATAAATGAGTTGATGTTAAATTGGGTAAATGCATCATGCGCTGTAAATCGGAAGACCAGTCCACCTACAGATTCTGGATGGCTGTCTCATCTCTGTAGTTTCACATTTCATATCTCTTATCATAATATCACATGATGACTGATGTGGTGAGCAATCATCCAGGACCACTCTGTAAAAGGTCTGCAAATGCGTGTTATGGAATATAAAATAGCACACTGTTGTATTACTTTGTCATTACTTCAATCATACATTTAAAAAGAATATAAGGAAGTTAGCTTCCGTTTAAAACTTAAAGAGGAGCTCCAGTCTCCCCCAAAAAATGTACGTCAACAACTACAAATACTGTAGCTGCTGTCATTTAATAAAATAACACTTACCTGTCTCTGGATCCAGCACTGTCCTCACCCAAGCCAATTTTTCAATTGGCTTCTGGTGCAAGCACCAGCATCTTCACTAAGGGAAACCGGTCTTGTGGCTTCACAGCTGGCTACCAACTGTGCATGTACAAGCTGCGCTGTGCTTTGTGATTGATCCCGCAGTCTACTGGGAACTGTGATGTGTCCCAGAAGGTAGCGGTGGAAGGATAGGGGCCCAACTTCCTCTGAGATCCTTGCAACAACCTGACCGGAAGTGTAGGAACAGGTACCTGTCAAAATACACTAAAAAAAAAAGAAAAGAAAAGGGGAGATCCACTTTAAAATATTGCCCAGCAGTAGTTAGCTACAATCCTTACCTCACCCTCCTGCTGCTACTTATATGTGACTTCTGGGTTGCATGACAACCAATATCATTCACCCCACTTCCTATGAGCCCAGGATGTCATGGATTCCACCACCTGGAAGTGCGTCATGATGCCATTCTAGGCTCACAGTGCTTCAGTATGAAACAGCACTCGCTTACATGGACATCATTCGGTACAGGAGAAAGGACCATCCAACACCTGAGGGAAGAACTGAACCCAGGGCACCATATAACTGAAAGAAATAAAGCCAGGAAAAAAGAAAATGTAAAAGGGACATTTGAAAAATCAGCAGTGGATAAGGTGTGAGCTAAGTTTGTGCCCAGCCTGGACTTGGGCTGTAGACCCCTTTCACCCACCGTTCCTTCTCATCTAGGGATCCCCTGCTAGTCAGCACAGAATGGAAATGAATGTGTCATCCAAGTCTGCTCTGGTTTTTCCTCCATCTTGTGAAGGAGGAAAAAGGGGCCTGTGTAATCCCTATGGGTGGCCAAATGTAAGTAGACGAGCATCCGCCTATATCTGTTCACATCTGTTTTTTTGTTCAGTCCAACGAACCTGAACAGACCAAGATGGGGACAGATAGGGATTGCAGTCTGGTTTGAAGCCATGTACTCATGGGTCAAAAATGGATTGCCAGAATGATCGTGTGAAAAGTGCCTTAGAGCAGAACTAAACCGCTAAGGAAGCTGCCATTTGACCTCTGTTTGATCTTCAACTGCCATGGTGCTGCACATGTGATCAGTTATGACATCAGCCGTTTGATGGTTTGACAGTTTGGTTGAGAGCACAAGCAAGTGTGACAGTTACATTCCTGGCATGCCAGGAATGTAACTGGTTTTTGAAATGTCAGAGTTCTCTTTAGACCCCTGACATGTCACCAAAGCCCCGCCAAAAATATAAAAAAAAATGTAAAAATATTCTAAAAAATGAAAAAGTATAAAAAATAATAATAAATCTACCTACACCACTCTCCCCTACCCTACCAACACTGTCCACTGCCCCAACCCCCCCCCCCCCCCCAAAGCATTGTGAACAAAAATAAAAGACAAATCGTAAAAATTGTAAAAAATCAGTTATTAAAAATAAAAAAAACTGCTGTCACCATCCACTGCCACATAACACCCACCCCCTTCCCCAGAAGCACTGTGAAAAAATATTGAAAAAGTGATTTCGAAATGATTTTGCCATGGGGGCGATTGGCGAAGCGCCTCCTCCCTTAAATTTGTTTGCCACCTCCCTGAAATGAGTTTTTGCAGGTTGGGATGTCTGAATACAGTAGATCACCAACAATTTCTGTCCATATCCACCAATGTGGAAGAGGGGAATGTTGTGGGGTTTGCCCAAATGTTTTTAATTGTACCCTTTATTTTCATCTTATGAATGACAGGCAGATATAAAAATAAAGAATAATTAAAATGAAAAAAATAAATAAATATGTTTTTGAATGCTAGCATAGATATCTAAATCAGTGTGGATATCAGCCTTTTGTCATCTCCTGCCCTGCAGTGCTCAGGGTTGGAGATAGAAGACCAGCACTAACAGCCAATCAGACTCTGCTCCATGCATATGTGCTAAGAGGAAACACGCTGGAGGATAAAGTAGCATGAATAGAGGAAGGAGATCTCAGCAGTGTTCTGCTACTTCTTCACTGGCCAATCCCAGAGTTGGGGTGTGTTCCCAAATAGGCTGTGCTTCTGCAGTTGTGTTTAATATTGTACCTCTGGAATCACAAGACTGGCGTGCAGTACCTGTATATGTAATCCATTTTACTTTATTGGAGTACAGCTTTAAATTGGCAACACAAGGCAAATTCAGGATATCAAATTATACAGGATCCTTACTGTTTTAACACTGACACTGTATACTGTCGCTCTGAATGTTATTGAAGGAATTTAGTTTTTCTTCTTCTTTTTTTTTTTTTTTTTTTTTACACTTTTTCTGGTAATTGATAGCCTTTTGGAAGTGTTGTAAATTATAGTGTTTAACAGTAGTATTCTCTTCCTCTGATGCAGAGGCTTTCTATTCTATACAAAAGGGTTATTTTTCCACTCTATCCTCAAGTATAAAAGTACAGTTCATGCAAATTGCATTCTCAGCTCCAGATCTTCCTAATTAACCCCTTCTCCCCACGCTGTAATTGGATCACATTTTTGTCCTTTTTTCCTCCAATTCACATTCAGTGATGCACGTCTGTAAGATAAATTATCAGGGCTAAATATTTAAAGCGTTATTTGAAGCAGAGCATAATCTCCTCCCTTCGGAGACTGGGCCGCAGGGCAGTATTCCAATTTGATAAGGACCCCAAACACTCCTTCAAGATGACCACTAAAGAAGCTGAGGGTAAAGGTAATGGACTGGCCAAGCAAGTCTCCAGACCTAAACCCTATTGAGCATCTGTGGAGCATCCTCAAATGGAAGGGGGAGGAGTGCAAGGTCTCTAACATCTACCAGCTTTGTGATGTCGTCATGGAAGAGTGGAAGAGGACTCCAGTGGCAATCTGTGAAGCTCTGGTGAACTCCATGCCCAAGAGGGTTAGGGCAGTGCTGGAAAATAATGGCGGCCACACAAAATATTGACACTTTGGGCCCAATGTGGACATTTTCACTTAGGGGTGTACTCACTTTTGTTGCCAGTGGTTTAGACATTAATGGCTGTGTGTTGAGTTATTTTGAGGGGACAGCAAATTTACACTGTTATACAAGCTGTACACTCACTACTTTACATTGTAGCAAAGTGTAATTTCTTCAGTGTTGTCACATGAAAAGATATAAAAAATATTTACAAACAACAATGACTAGAGGTAATGGAAGTCAGACAACTTTTAGAAGCTTCAATATTCATATATAGATAGATAGATAGATTTAATTATTATATTATTAAATATTATATATATAATTATATTATTATTAAATATAATTAAACAATTGCAAATTGTTATTGGCCCATACATATTAGGTATTGGGACATGCATATTAGAGGTGACATACATTAGAACTGTGACCAATCCCTCATTGAGCTCTGTACTTACAGCCATTGTGGTGTAGTTTATTCTCAAAGAACACAATGGAAGCAGTGAAGATGTTTACATTTGCTCTCAGCAATTCTTTCTTCCTTTTTTCTGTGAACCTGCTCCCTGTTAACATTTGGAGAATGCTGGCAGAGGGAGCTTAGCTGCAAACAGCAAGTGCAAGTATAAGTTTCATCTCTAAAGTTTCAGGCAACATTTCACCAGAGATGCCACAGCAACAATGAGGCCAGCCGGTGCTTGTTTGAAATATGTTAATATATATACATGGCCTCTGTTCTGTTTTAAAGATTTTCTCATGACAAATGATTGTGTCTGTGAAGGGTCTCATTTATTCAGGTCATGGTATATCTATTAAGTCTGATACACACTATTCCTTTTTTTTTTTCATTCAACCCAGCAGGCTGATCGAAAAAAAAAAAAAAACAAGAGCTTGGGAGGAGCTGTATACTAACTATGCATTGTTTGTACAATGATCCTCCCCGCTGAGCTATTGTGTTCTGACAGGGGGACAGCCCCCCCACCAGAACACACTGGTAAGTGCTTTCAGCCATTGGATGCTGATCGGCAGACCTTTTTCGGTCATGCCCCTTTGACAGAGCTAGACGAATGGCCGACTTTTGTGGGACCAGCTGCCGTACATTAGCTGAAGCAGCGGATGCCACCCAATATTTGGCCCAAGTGTGCAGTCCTTCAGTAGTTGATCACATGTAACTGGACTTGTGTAATTTTGAAGATGCTTCATAGCTTTTCCAATCCAAGTCCTCGGTTCTAATGAGTGTCACAGAAACATTAATCTAATCCCCAATGGAATGTGTAGGTGGTATTGTCCAACAACAGGATGGAAGGTGTGAAAGTTGTGGAACAACCCTGTACCAATTACATAATCCCATCATTGGTGTCAGGAAGGCTTCATAGGTGTTAATCCTCCAATTTACATGACCGAAGGTACGATTTGTTGTCAAAATGAGAGCAAAGGGGAGAAGCATTATACACTGAGTAATATAGTCAAGCAGATAGAAGTAGAGCATATGGAGTATAGGCAACCCTTAAGTAACTAGGGAAAACCCAGAAGAACCTTCAAAAAAATCATACCCCTGTGTCTTATATATCCAAAAGACCCAACACCCAAACAAAAGCAAAGTAACTTGGTATATCAGTTTAGTGAGGAGTGCAAAGACCTGAACATTGGGAAGTCGAAACAACCTCTCCACAAACGAATGGCCCAACATAGGTGGGCAAATTCTACAGATCAAGAATCAGCTGCTTTACTATACCTTAGGGAAGAAGAACATTCTTTTGAGGACAGCTAAGTGTACATTTTAGACAAAAAAAGACAACTTGTTCTTAAGAGGTGTGCAAGAGGCCATCTACATCAAACCGGAAAAAACATAATTGAATGGGATGGGGGCCTTCAAAACCATCTGTCTTCCGCATATAATGCCATTTTGACATCGTTACTCTGGCATTTCACACCTTCAGCCATGTAATTTGAAGGATTAACACCTATGAAGACTTTCTGACACCAAGGATGGGATTATAGTATGTCACTAGAACAAGGTGCTTCAAAACTTTCCCACCTCCGATCCTGTTCATAGTTAACCAGTTCCGGACCACCCACCGCACATTTACTGCGGCAGGGTGGCCCAGCTGTGCGAAACAACATACCTGTATGTTGTTCGCACTTTCTGGTCTGGGGCGCGCGCTGCCAGCCACCTGCTCCCACTGTGATTGGACACCGATCGTTTAGGGAATGACAGAACGGTGATCTGCCTATGCAACACAAGGCAGACCGTTGTTCTGTCAAGGAGGAAGAGAAGGATCTGTGATTCCTACTAATTAGGAATACCGATCTCTCTCTTTGGCTAGTGTCAGCATCCCCCACACGTTAGAAAGCACACATAGGGAACACATTTAACCCTCGTATTGCCCTTGATGTTACTTCCTTCCGTGCCAGTGTCGTTTATACAAAGTCAGTGCATTTTTTAGCACTGATAACTGTATTGTTGTCACTGGTCCCCAAAAAGTGTCACTTAGTGTCCAATTTGTCCGCCACAATGTTGCAGTTCGGCTAGAAATAGCTGATCGCCGCAATTACTAGTAAAAATAAAAAAAGTCCCTAAATCTATTCCATAGTTTGTAGACACGATAACTTTTGCACAAACCAATCAATATACGCTAATGTGGATTTTTTTTTTACCAAAAATATGTAGCAGAATACAAATTGGCCTAAATTGATAAAGAAATTCGTTTTTTTACATATTTTTATTGACAGAAAGTAAAAAATATTGTTTTTTTTTTCAAAATTGTTGGTCTTTTTTTGCACAAAAAATAAATACAGCACAGATGATCAAATACCACCAAAAGAAAGATCAATTTGTGGGAAAAAAAAAGGACATCAATTTTATTTGGGTATAACGTCACATGACCACACAATTGTCATTGAAAGTAACGCAGTGCCGTATCGCAAAAAATGGCCTGGTCATTAAGGGGGTAAATCCTTCCGGGGCTGAAGTGGTTAATGACATCTGCCTTTGTGTGGTGCTTGGCTACAGTGTCTGTGTTAGGTGTGTGGATATAAATGTTGCGGTATTTTCCTGTTGTAGACAGAATAAATAAAGCTAAAAAATTGAGTTAAAGTGTATTTTTCATGTGTAAGCCTACACATTTATAAAAATGTAAAAATGCAGTTGTTGGCTGGTTCTCTTTAAGTTGTAATATGTGTCCAGTGAAACAACTGTATTCTATCGTTTTGATTCTTAAATAGAGTTGATTTGTAATTCAGCACCATTCTAACTGAAGGAACCCACAAGCAGGATTTTATCACTTCTAGTCCAGGGTACTAAACATGTGGCCTTCACAGATGCAAGTGTGTGATTATTTCCCTATAACAGCATCCTGTAACTGGACTCCCAGAATAAAGGCCAAACAGTACGAGAACTGCGTCTTTTTAGACTTAAGATAACAATTGCTCTAAACCGAGAAGCGAATTAAATCAGTATGGGCTCCAATATAATACATCTACAACAATGAAAGTTGAAATTCATAGGATGGACATAATTTTTGGTGACAATGCAGTTAGCTTTTATTTGTGGTATTTCAATAGAAAGAGGGCATTATTGGTTTACTGCATACAAATAACTTAAAGAGACAAAGTTACAGTGTCTGCAAATACCCCCCCCAGGAGGCTTTCATATTCAAAGACATGCAGGTAGGTTAATTGGCTTCTGTCCAAAATTGGCCCTAGTATATGAATGGGGACCTTGGATTGTGGGCTCCTTGAGGGTAGGGACCGATGTGAGTGTGCAATGTACAGGGACAATTGTAGACACTCACTCAGGTTGAACTGGATGGACTGGTGTCTTTCTTCAACCTTAGAAACTATGAAACTTTATTAAAGTGCTGTGGTCCCTCATAACTTCCCCATTGCAGCATCCCTAACATCTCCAGCTTTGGCCCCAGCTGGTGTCAGAGCTTAGACAGGGGGGTGATGGCATGGGTCCATCCACGTCGCAGTATTCTCTGGTGATGAGTCCTGAGCAATGTCCCATGGGGTGAGACCACATGCTCTCTACACCCGAGGGGAAAGAGTACCAGAGATGCATCCAGACGATATAGCTTTGCTCCATACGTATAACTGCCTGCTTGGCAAAGCTATCTGCTTATACCGCCCCACCTGTTGCTGGTACCACTGAACACAACGAGAAGTTCAGCCTCCATATTTCCTTTCAGACAGGTTGCCTATGAATCTCATTTAATCACAGGCCAGTGTGTTCCTGGTTCCAAGCACCATGCTCTGCAGTTTTCAGATGGACATCATTGCACAAGGAATCTTCCAAACTGCTTCCTTCTTGGAAGATCTGTGAAAGGTTTGCTGCATTTGCCAAAAGATTATAGAAAGCTTAGGTTAAAAGAAAATTGAGCTGACTTTTTCTTTTAGCTCAGTCGCAATATTTCCAGTGAGATTCTTTAAAATTCAAAATCAGTCTGCCAAGATTCAATCTTCAAAATGATCCTCTCCCAAACTTGTTGGGATTATTGCTGAACTGGCGAAAAGTCAACATATTTGGCCTTGTATGATCAGTCTTGCATGTTTGCCTAATAGACACTCCAGTATTTGAAAATAGTCATTTTTGGAAAGGTCATTGCCTTGGGCGGTAGAGGTTCCGAGATATGGCAGGCTTCTTTGGCTTAGAACATTTCACTCCTTTGTAAGCATACTATAATAAAATGAAATAATATGTTGGCTCTCCAATTGTGTAATCATAAGCCTTAGAATGCCCTCAACAGTAAAGTCAATGGTCACCCAATATTGTCGTAGAAAGTTAATACTTGCGTAATTAATGACATAACCCTTGTCACAAATTCTTTTAAAAACGTAACTAGGCCTTGCCTTACTTAGCAGGCAAAATTTGCATTGGGACTGTATGTGTTACAAGCATTTCCGTGTATAGTCTGCTGCTTCTTGGTTTGCTGCAGTCACAGTTTGGACAGTTAATTGATTTTCCCATGGCTAATTTACTTAATGTTTACTTGTGCATTTTTTTAAACTGAATTGCTGCTAAAGATTTACTTAAACCCTGCATAATGAATATAAATTGTATAATATGGGTTTATGAGATGTTTTAACCTCTAGCGACCAGCTACCATGAAGCCATCAGTTTTGCAGGTTCATTTTGGGCATGAAAGTAAATATTAATGTTCCAGCACATTCCTTTATCAGTATTATAAACTGCATAGCCTGTGCTATTACATTTCCACAATTTGTAAAGTGTGTTGGGTTCTTTTTATAGTCCTAGAAAAAAAAAAGATTTTCGTGGACCTTACATAAAAAAAGACCAAGTATGTCTGTTATTATTATTATTATTATTATTATTCAGGATTTATATAGCGCCAACAGTTTGCGCAGCGCTTTACAATATGAGGGCAGACAGTACACTTACAATACAAATCAATACAGGAGGGATCAGAGGGCCCTGCTCGTTAGAGCTTACTGTTATTTTGCACATGTGTACATAGACTCTTTGTTTTGAATGGTAGTGTTACGTTTTTGGGGGGGTTTTTTTGTTGTTGTTTGTATCCCATCGGGTAAATTTACCTTCACTTACCATCAAAAACAAGATTTAAATACACTTTTAAGTTTTTTTTTGGCATGTTTTTATTTTTCAGACTGATATAGTAGTGTGTTTCAGAATTATTTACATATGGTGGAATATGGGGGGAAGAATTAGTGGGATTGCATAGATTAAGAGGGTATTGATAATTCTGTCCCTTGTATACAAAATAATCATTTTACACACAGAAAAAGATATACATTTATTTCTCAAGAGTCAGCTAATAGGATCAAAATGTTTTGGTACCTACATAGATGTGAGTGAACTTGAAAAATTGGTGAGACAACCATTAAGAGTACCATTTTGATTGGTCAGAAGTTGACCACACATTCAGATTCTAGGTTTTTTGTCAAAGCTTAAAGGGGTTGTAAACCCTCGCCATTTTTCACCTTAATGCATACTATGCATTAAGGTGAAAACATTTTTTTAATGCAGCAGTGCCCTCTGAGCCCCCCTTATACTTACCTGAGCCAGGAAGGAGCACACCAGCTCCGGCCGGTGTCTTGTGTCCTGATTGGATAGATTGATAGCAGTGCAGCCATTGGCTCCCGCTGCTGTCAATCAAATCCAATGACGCAGGTGCTGGGGCGGAGCCGAGTGGCCAGTTATGGACGCAGAATAATGGACTCAAGAGTGCACCCGCAAGGTAATCCCCTGGGAGAGCGCTTCTCCTATGGGGCTATCTGATGTGGGGAGGAGCCGCGAGAGCCGCCGGGGGACCCCAAAAGATGAGGTTAGGGCCACTTTGTGCAAAACGAGCTGCACAGTGGAGGTATGATATGTTAGTTATTTAAAAAAAAAAAAAACGAACCCTTATAATCACTTTAACTGAACAAGCTGAATATAGAAGCTGATTGGCTACCATGCCCAGCTGCACCAGATTTTGTACTCTTTAGGTTTAGTAAATCAACCCCAATTTTGCTTAAAGGACCACCATGTAACAATTAATATGCAAAATGTTTTCTCATGTCATAAACTGACCTCAAACAATTATCAGGGCGCAATATTTTAAATTTGTAGGCTCCGGTAACTGGTTGTAGAGTTGGACATTGCAGTGGTAACTCTTAAAACAGGATGTAGCAGCCTATTTTAATTATAGGCTTTAGTAACTAGTACAGTAGTAATGCATTCCTGTGAATGGACATCATAGTAAATTCTTGTAGCTGGACAATGTTAAAACTCACAAGGTTTGTGGCAGTTAGCTCTGGTGGTTAACTATAGAGTGGTATACTTCTGTACCTGCTTGTTTCCTGTAAAGGAATGTAATGGCAGACTTGTAGCTTGATGCTGTACTAATTGATTGTAGCAGTGAGCTTTTGGACCTTTTTGACTCTTGTAACCTGCTGTAGCTATAGACTGCTGTAACTAGATATAGTACTAAAGCCTTAGAAGTGGATGCAGTGATGATTCCTCATAGTTGAATATAACTGTGGACTTCTGTAAGTGGATATAATGATCAATTTCTATAGAAAATTATACTTCATGGAAATGAATGAGGAGATGGATCCTGGTACTTTCTTTACTGGTAGACCCCTTGCAAATAGATATAATGGTGAACCCTTGTAACCAGGTGTCTTAAAAAAATTGTCCAAGCTATTCCATACAATTCATTTACCAAATTTTCAAATTCCTATCCTTGCACATTTTTCTTTTTTTCATTTTTTCTTTATTATTAAAGATGAAGTCCAAGTATGTTTTTTTTTTTTACATAGTTACATTAGTCCAATGCAACAATGTACAGTATATAACATGCCTAGTGTGACAGACCCAACAGGGAGAGAGGCTTTTAAAGGTGACTGCTAGCTTCTTGCCTATGGACTATGGACCCTGGCATTTGAGGGTGCTCTATTCTTTGGGAGGTGTGTGCCTGTGGGGCCTTTGAAGTAGGTGTACTTCAGATTCGGGTCCATGTCTCCCCAAAACACAGAGACTCTGGGAAGCTAGGACCTGTATACAGATTTGGGGCCTCTGTGCTCAAACCAGCAATGACTGCTTCACTTCACATCCTAGACTCAGAGATTCAGAATATATGTTAATATAATAAGCTCAAAACAACCTTATGCTGGGGTCTCCTGCTATAATCGGCATACTAAGGTGTTGTGGGTTTATTGTTAAGTTTGTCTCTCCCATTGTGTGCCTCCTAGGTGTGACTCCCCATTGTTAATTGAGTTGACTGAGTCACCTATTGTTTCTGTCTGTTGGCAAATCCTCTTGGAGGTTCTCATAAAATGGGATTAGTCTTGTGTCAACTTTACCTCATTATCTAACCATTGTGTCATGTTTTGGGTAATATTTGGTTTTATTATTCATGTGGTGGCTGCCCTACTTTTGAGGTGTATAAAAAAAAACTATATTTATGTTCAATAAACAGTCATGCATTTGGTTTTACCTCAACATCTTGTCTGTGTACAATGCTTGGGGTAAAAGGGCTGGTATTAGCTCTCAGTTTGTTGGAAGGGTTTGCAAGGCAGGGGGCACTATTTGGCGGAAGCACCCAAGCGTGGTGCCAAGCAGTCCATCACACTTGGCTGATGCCCCTGGGAGCTGGTATTCACTGAAGTAGATACAGCTACTACACTGATCTCCACTTGCTTTCGGTCCTGTGCTGAGCAGCCTGGCTGATGTATAACAAACACAGGAGGTCAGCCGCACAGCACAGGAGCAATTCAGAGAATGATTAGCATTTTCTGAATGAATTCAAAGCATTCTCGGATTACATGAGGTGGAAAGGTGGGGCAATGACATCTATATTGAGGTGTTTCTACTTCAGTGATTTTCAGCTTCCAGGAGAACCAGCCAGGTATGGTATATATAGTTACAAGCTGGACCAATGTATCTATGTAAAAAAATGCCATACCTGGAATACATTTTTTATATGATGTCAATTACAAAAATATGCAAAGTAGTTTTTGTATATTGTCAGTAGAACTTTTTTTCTTCCAAGTTAGCCATAGTGACATCTAGAACCTGTAATGACTTATTACTAATGCGTAAGCTTGCACTTTAGTTGAAAAAATGGGCCAAAGAATACAAGTATTTTTTGCCTTGTTAAGGAATGTTGAATATATTTTAAATGTTTCCTAAAATAAAATTTTATGGGAAGTTGTACTTTAGATTTAGTACCCTTTAATTAAGACCTTTAATCTTAGGAACGTGCATTTGTAGTAAAAGCAGTGAAGTGGTTCGGTAATAACGCAATGGCTGAAGCATTTGCTTTCCCCTTCAAAGGCGCGCACACTTACTCACCCACACCGCTACCACCTCAACACTTTTGTCGCCTTTCTAGCACCAAAGCAGATAGAGACAGGGTGATTATGAAGACGTCAGTTGGAGCTTAGGCAGGCGAAAGGGGAGAAGCTCTCCAGATGAGGTCCTGAGGGAGCCGAGGAGGGTCATTCATGTATGACCATGTGTATGTGTCTGACAGACTGTGAAATGGTGCGTTGTTGCGCGGCTGCACTGCACCTGGGTCCTTCATCTGTGATTGATTGGTTTGGTCATGTGTAATGGTCCCATCTGCTTCATGTTGTTTTTCTTTTTTTCTCTCCCCTTTACTTATAAACACCGTTCCCAGCGGCTGAGAATGGAAGCGCGATGCTGTATCATCTTTGCATCATTTTAGTTGTGGAAAAAAAGTGGTCAGCAAAGCAAATTCTACAGCAGAAATCCTTCCTCCATCCCCCCCCCCCCCCCTTTTCTCCTCTTTTTATTTTAGCAAGTTTAACTGCTGGCACGATGAATCTGAATCCTGCATCAACCAATAAAATCTGCACCTTCATTATACAATTTGCATAAATCTGAGAAGTGACTTTCTGCAGAGAGGAATTTTTTTGTAACAGAGCCAATACTTAATTAAAATCGCTGACATCATGGTGTTATAATTAACCATGGCATTAATTAACCACTTTCAGACCGGACCATTTTGCTGGTAAATGACCAGAGGTCTTTTTACACTTTGGCACTGCGCTGCTTTAACTGGTAATTGCGCGGTCATGCAATGTTGTACCCAAACAAAATTTGCGTCCTTTTCTTCCCACAAATAGAGCTTTCTTTTGATGGTATTTGATTGCCTCTGCGATTTTTATTTTTTGCGATATAAACGTAAAAAGACCGCAAATTTTGAAAAAAAATGATATTTTCTACTTTTTGTTATTAGAAAAATCCAATAAACTCAATTTTAGTCATACATTTAGGCCAAAATGTATTCAGCCACATGTCTTTGGTAAAAAAAAAGTCAATAATTGTATATTTATTGGTTTGCGCAAAAGTTGTCACATCTACAAACTAAGGTACGTTTTCTGCAATTTACGCAGCTTTTAGTTTACGACTGCCTATCTCATTTCTTGAGGTGCTAAAATGGCAGGGCAGTACAAAACCCCCCCAAATGACCCCATTTTGGAAAGTAGACCCCCTAAGGAAATTGATAAGAGGCATGTTGAGCCCATTGAATATTTTATTTTTTTGCCTCAAGCGATTGAATAATGACAAAAAAAAAATTTTTTTTTTTTTTTTACACAAAGTTGTCACTAAATGATATATTGCTCACACATGCTATGGGCGTATGTGAAATAACACCCCAAAATAAATTCTGCTGCTTCTCCTGAGTACGGGGATACCACATATGTGGGACTTTTTGGGAGCCTAGCCGCGTACGGGGCCCCGAAAACCAAGCACCGCCTTCAGGCTTTCTAAGGGCGTACATTTTTGAGTTCACTTCTCACTACCTATTACAGTTTTGAAGGCCATAAAATGCCAAGATGGCACAAAACCCCCACAAATGACCCCATTTTAGAAAGTAGACACCCCAAGCTATTTGCTGAGAGGCATGTTGAGTTCATGGAATATTTTATATTTTGCCACAAGTTGCGGGAAAATTACAAACTTTTTTTTTTTTTTTTTTTTTTTCACAAAGTTGTCACTAAATGATATATTGCTCACACATGCCATGGGCATATGTGAAATGACACCCCAAAATAAATTCTGCTGCTTCTCCTGAGTACGGGGATACCACATATGTGGGACTTTTTGGGAGCCTAGCCGCGTACGGGGCCCCGAAAACCAAGCACCGCCTTCAGGCTTTCTAAGGGCGTAAATTTTTGAGTTCACTTCTCACTACCTATTACAGTTTTGAAGGCCATAAAATGCCAAGATGGCACAAAACCCCCACAAATGACCCCATTTTAGAAAGTAGACACCCCAAGCTATTTGCTGAGAGGCATGTTGAGTCCATGGAATATTTTATATTTTGCCACAAGTTGCGGGAAAATTACAAACTTTTTTTTTTTTTTTTTTTTTTTTCACAAAGTTGTCACTAAATGATATATTGCTCACGCATGCCATGGGCATATGTGAAATGACACCCCAAAATAAATTCTGCTGCTTCTCCTGAGTACGGGGATACCACATATGTGGGACTTTTTGGGAGCCTAGCCGCGTACGGGGCCCCGAAAACCAAGCACCGCCTTCAGGCTTTCTAAGGGCGTTACAGTTTTGAAGGCCATAAAATGCCAAGATGGCACAAACCCCCCCCAAATGACCCCATTTTGGAAAGTAGACACCCCTAAATTTAGGGGTACACTAGTGAGACTAGGTAATAAATGGCGGGTGCCCTGAAACTATAAAAAAATAACTAACCAACCAGCGTCACCTGTAACAGTTATATGGTGATCACTGGTGAAAGGGTTAACTAGGGGGCAATCAGGGGGCTTTATGCGGTAGTATATGGGGGTCCCTGGCGCTATAAAAAGCTGCGGCGAACCTAAATACCTACCTGCCTAACTAGCGTCACCTGTGACACTAATACAGCGATCAGAAAAACGATCGCTTATTAGGCTGGGTTCACACTGGAGCGATGCGGGAACGCCACGAATGCGCGGCGGGTTCCCGCATCGCATGCCTCCCGGCGGCAGTTCACACTGCCCTATGCGAACTGCTGGGAGTGTCAGTGAAATGTTACTGACACCCCCAGATCAGTTCGCATATCGCAGTGCGATCTGCAAACTCGGATCGCATGGTGTGAACACCCATGCGATCCGATTCTGCTGCGGGCCAAAAAAAGGGTCCCGTGCGAATTTGCGGCGGGTGCGGCGGGTGTGGCGGGTGCGGCGGGTGCGGCGAATGGCTGAACTCGAATCGCACAGAGATCGGATGTGATTTGCACTGCAGTGCGGTGCGAATCACATCCGTTCTCATAAACCGCTGCAATGTGAACCCAGCCTTAGTGACACTGGCGACGGGGGGTGATCACGGGGTTAAACCTTTATTGGGGGGGTTAGGGGGGTACCTTAGAACTAAAGGGGGCTAACCCTAACTGCCCTAACAGTTATTAGTCACAAATGACACCCGCCGGGTGATCAGGGGGTTAAACCTTTATTAGGTAATAAATGGTGGGTGCCCTGAAACTATAAAAAATAACTAACCAACCAGCGTCACCTGTAACAGTTATATGGTGATCACTGGTGAAAGGGTTAACTAGGGGGCAATCAGGGGGCTTTATGCGGTAGTATATGGGGGTCCCTGGCGCTATAAAAAGCTGCGGCGAACCTAAATACCTACCTGCCTAACTAGCGTCACCTGTGACACTAATACGGCGATCAGAAAAATGATCGCTTATTAGGCTGGGTTCACACTGGAGCGATGCGGAAACGCCGCAAATCCGCGGCGGGTTCCCGCATCGCATGCCTCCCGGCGGCAGTTCACACTGCCCTATGCGAACTGCTGGGAGTGTCAGTGAAATGTTACTGACACCCCCAGATCAGTTCGCATATCGCAGTGCGATCTGCAAACTCGGATCGCATGGTGTGAACACCCATGCGATCCGATTCTGCTGCGGGCCAAAAAAAGGGTCCCGTGCGAATTTGCGGTGGGTGCGGCGGGTGTGGCGGGTGCGGCGGGTGCGGCGAATGGCTGAACTCGAATCGCACAGAGATCGGATGTGATTTGCACTGCAGTGCGGTGCGAATCACATTCGTTCTCATAAACCGCTGCAATGTGAACCCAGCCTTAGTGACACTGGCGACGGGGGGTGATCACGGGGTTAAACCTTTATTGGGGGGGTTAGGGGGGTACATTAGAACTAAAGGGGGCTAACTCTAACTGCCCTAACAGTTATTACAGTCACAAATGACACCAATGCAAAAAAAAAAAAAAAAAAAAAAAAATGACATTGGTGTCACTGTGACTGGGGGGCAGGGGTAATTGGGGGGGTGATCGGGGGTAAAGGGGGGGTGTGAGTGTGCCTGGCATGTTCTACTGTGTGTGTAGAGTGTTGGTGCAACTCACCGATCCGCTCTCCTCCGTGTCGGAACGGAAAATACCGACACGGAGGAGAGAATACATCACTTCCTCTCCTGTGTTTACATTACAGGAGAGGAAGTGATGTCACGGGGGATTCCTATTCGTCGGGAGCGATCGCGAGGGGGTGGCCATGAACGAATGGCCGTCCCCTCGTCCGGGATCGCTCCCGCACGAATACCGACCGCCGCAGGCACCGGGCGGGGGCCCGATCGGGCCCCCGACCCGCGGGAGGCAAGGGACGTACATGTACGCCAATATGCCTGCCCGTGCCATGCTATCGACGTACATCGTCGTGCGGCGGTCGGCAACTGGTTAAACTGAAATAACGATTTTTTTTTTTTTTTAAGAACGGTTTCCTTTGTATTAATGTGTGAAAACCAACATAACGTATTTAATTTCTTTCTACATAATTTTTGATAAGGTGTGAATGTGGAAGTGGTATAACTGGAAAAGTTTTTTTTTTCCCAGTACTTTTTTTTTTTTCCTAAAATTTTTCCTTTTTTGTGGTAGGGGGTTGGTTATGGTGAAGTGGGCAGGCAAGGTAAATTTTTTATTTTTTTTTTACCCACAAAAAATGCTGATCGACTCTTCGCATTCTGATGGCTAATTATGCATCGGAGAGCATCGACAGCTGCATTCATCATCATAAAATGTAATAATTAATGACATTCCAACAAAGAAAAATATGTAAATGAGGACTCATTAGCATTTTCATATTCAGCTTCGATAATGCTTTTGCTGACAAGGTTGTAATTAATGAAAATTCATGTCGCAGTCAGGAGATTGGATCAGCTTCATTCCGCTCACAATTCCCAAATGCTTGCATTATGGAAAATCGGCTGCTCTGCCAACTTTTCAGGAAAAAAAAACTCACTAAAAGCACCAGATGCAAATTAATGGAAGGGAGTCATTTAACTCTTAAAAATCCTCGGAGTTCAGCAGCGCGGTGAAATCTGCACCAGTTCACAGGCAGGGCACAAATTTGTTGTGCATTTTCCCCAAATTGTGATTTTATTTGAATTGAATTCTTGATTTTTGAAATGACTTCCAAGTTTTTTCCTCTTTTTGCTTCTTCAACATTTCATCAACATCTCTCTATAATCATATTGTTTAATTAATAAGACACACAATGTGATATGCTCTAGACAGGTAACGGCTGTAGTGTAGATCCAGGCACATGTGCAGACCACTTTTTTTAATAACTTTTATTATTCTTTAAGTAGCTTGTTAATACTAAAAGAAATAATAAAAAACATAAACTTTAAAAAATATATATTTTTTTTAAATCATTAATGTGCGATGCATATATTTTAGAATAACTTGCTTAGGCCTGTTTAGAGATGCTACAGTTTGCCAAAGTAAAAATCATTAGTCACCTATGGCTTCTTAGGCTCTGTGTTGAGAAATATGATTAAAGTATAATTAAACCCTTAGTAGAAAAGGAAGGGGTGGATTGCTGTTTTTATTTATATTTTAACTTCCCTTTTTTTTCTCTATTCTGTACACGACCTGGTAGTCCTGTCTCACTTCCTGTATATGCACCCGCATCACAGCAACAGGTGAATGTTTCCTCTGCATCCAATCACAGAGGGGGTGGGTGGTTCAGCAGTTGGAGCAGGATCACCAATAGGAGGCAGCTGCAGATCACAGAGGGGGCAATATTGCCAACTTTATACAGGAAGTGCTAGAGACCCACATTTTTATGCCTTTATTTATTTATTAATCTGTTGGCCGTAAGACAAAAAAATGAGCTCCAATATATAAACAAAACTAAAGTTAATTAAATATATTTATTGCGAGGGCGTAAATACACTTTAACTATATTGTTTTATTAGCATTGCCCTTCAATTATTCCTTTTTTACCTAAGTGGGAGATGTAGCTTAATCCACTTAGGTGCATGATCTTATTCTTTTCCCAGCTATACATGAATCGAATTCTTTTGAAGGTCTTAACTAAGAATTTTCGTTATAATTTTGCACCATTAGTGGGCCACAGCAACAGCCAATTTTCATGCGGCCATCGAATTTGGGATTTTTGGGCATGTTGTAAATTTTCATAAAAAGGGACAAATTTCCAATTAATGATGGGATGATGATGAGGGAATGATGAGAATTGTGTGAGAAATATAATCAAATAAGAAATTAGCATGAGCTGTGATTTGGAAAAAAAAAGGAAGATTCCCGGCCATTAAAATAATTTTCTGTCGCAAGATAGGGTTGAAAGCTTGGTTGGTCGATTTTCCAAATCAATGGTGGCACCTTCGGATTACAAAATGCACAATATGTCTGATATTCGGAAAAAAAAATTGTTCGGAGTTAGACCCATGTACGGCTGGCATTACTTGTTTTATCCCTGTTGTGAGACTGTGGTTCGGGGTACGTAGTAATGAATCCATGTTGGTTGATAAACAGGCATCTAGCATTATTATATAGTTAAATATACAAGATAAATATACCAGTAATGACAGCTTTTTACCAAATATTCTAATAAAATCTCTGCATGACAAATGTATTGAAAATGATATATTTTAATTTTATATTAGCTTCCCTTTAAGAAAAGATTCATGGTAGCCAACAGATTTAGTCATAAATGCATAAAAAAAAACTGCAATAAATAGAAGTGGATGTCATTCCCATAGGACTCGTTGAGATTCCAGCTTTCATTTTTCCAGTACAAGTTGCAAAAAAAAGCAGACGGACGAGTGAAAGGTCAATTTTCCCTGTGCTGCAGTTTTTTTAAATGAAGTCCACAGATCTCAAGCACCTGGGAGGTAATGGATCTAAACTCTGTAGTTTGGAGGCTTGCTTTGGTAGTATTCCAATTTTAATTTATTGGATGTTTCTTGTATGCGTCTCATACATACTGAATACGTATGAAACACTTCCTGCTTTTCTTTTGTGCTTGTTGGCCTTATGTGTATCATGAGATGTTTATTGCATACAACACAGTAATATCCGGTGTAGGAACAACACCAGAGTTGAGTTCCAATGCAACAAGCATAACTAACTCTACTGGGTAAAAACATGAAAAGAGCAGAATGAACAAAATAAATACTCTGTTAGGAAACATTTTATTAGTCCATGTAGAAGCCAATAATTTTAATGCTATTTAAGAGAGTTTCAGTACAAGTTTAAGTACTACTTCTACTTACATACTTAGATCAGATTCTGGGAAAAAATAGACCCCCCCCCCCAAAAAAAAAGTTGAATTTACACCCAAGAACAACACAACATTATTTTCTAGTGATGCCCAAGGTAGAGTTTCTAGTACTGTTGACATATAGGGATATTGTCCAGATTAACATTTATGGAGCTAAATTACAAAATTAGCACTTTTCCCTCCAAAGTTCCTTTGACTTCCGTTGGTGACGCGTTTATGGATGAATATTGAATTTGTTTTTATGGAGTGCCTGTATCAGCTGATGTTTTTGGCATGATTGCGTTGCTTTACCTATTTCTCTATACAAGATAGCATAAAGACATCTCAAAAACATTTCATACTGACCACAAACTGATCTGAGACTAATCCAAATTGCAAACAACTATAGTTTTTTATACTTTATGGCCAAAGGTTTTTGAACATCTGATCATCACACCCAAAACCTATGGATACAATTATTAAAGTAGAAATTGAGGCTAGAACTAACTATGCTTAAAAAAGGTCCCACCGACCTTCTAACTTCTATGCTAACTACCCTGAAAAAAGGAAGATGCATATACTTGCCTATTCTCAGAGTTCTGGTCTGGTCATGTGATCTCCCCAGCATCTGGCTTCAGGGGACAGGATAGAGCGCCGACAATGGATGGAATGCCTTGGCAGTGACGTCACCCTTAGGCTTACTATGGGGCATCTGTTGTCGGTTGTCCCTCCTCTCTTCTGAAGGCGGCAGCTGGGAGTTGATCATGTGACTGGACCTGAGCGCCCTCCGAAAAGGTAAGAATAAGCATCTTCCTTCTACAGGATAGTTAGTATAGGTATTAGAAGGGGGAGTGGAATCAGTTCTAAGCTTAGTTAGTTCTAGTCTGGACTTCTTCTTTAAGATGTTCGCACTGAATGATACTGTGAATATTATAGCATACAAAAATATTTAGACAATTCTGCACTACTTTATGGTAACAGTTTGGAGAAGGTCCTTTTCTGTAACATCATGATTTTGAGCTAGTGCACAAATCCATCTACATAAAGATGTGGTTTGATAGGTTTTGCGTGAAGAAACTCGAGTGGTCAAAATAACAAGCCCTAATTGTGATCAACTAGAAGCAAGGTATTCTTGTTCAATATCACCACCTGAGTTTACAGATGATTTTTTTTTTTACCTCGATGGGCACCAATTCCCACAGACATACTCAGAATTCTTAGAAAAAGCCTTGCTAAAAGAGCACTACAAAAGGAGATTGGATGTGAGGGGAGACTTCCTATTAAAAGCAGATGGTTTTGGAATAGAATATCTAACAAGCTCATACAGGTGTGATGATCTTCCAAGTCTGAAACCCATGTACATAAGGCTATTAATCACATCGTAGAGGAAAACTTTTTTTTTTTTTTAGATGCTTAACAGGCTTGCATTTTAATGTTTTCTACATATGAATGAACTGGATGAATAGTTATCTCTATATGTTATTGGTATGTAGATGACCACATTAAATTCCCATGTGTGCCTTGACAGCGTGTGAAAGATGTTGTAGAAATAGGAAAAACATGACTCTGAGAATGTAAACAGGCATGATTTATACAAACTACAGTTTGTAGATGAACTTATTCCCACTGGGCCACTCAAATATACTTTTGCATAAGTTTGATATGCTAATATGGAATTTATTTTTCCCCCATGCCTAAAGTGTTTCCTTTCGCACTGAGCATTTGGAATAAACTTCGCCTCTGGCTGTGCCATTTTCAAGGACTTATATGTCCATTGTGGTTGTAAAGCTGTGAGTTCAACATTATGTTGGAAATGTCGAACATGCTTTACCGTGTATTGAAAGTGTAGAAAAAAAAGGTAGGGCTAAGTTCTCAATTGCTCTAAACCATGTAAGTAATACAAAATATCTAATAAATATTTAATATAAATAGTATAAAAAAATATATAATTATAATAACTTCCCTGCAAAAAAAGAATTGACTTATTAAAAATGAACTATTTCAGTGTATGGTCATCCATATTTTCTATAACTAGGAAATTAAATTCATTGGTTGGTACACACACCATGGCCTTTTCATGACGAAAACTAGACTTACTCTGCATGCCTCAAGCCAATTGGTCTATTCAGTTCTCTCATCTAACGTAGGGGGAGAACAGTACATCTACAAATCTTGTGGTTTACATCTCTACTTAGAAGTGTAATTACATGTGTTCTATTATTTATAAGATCTTCATTAATCCAAGTGAACATTATTGTCTGTTCTTAAAAAATACAGAGCTCTCTTTCCTGCCATCTTTTCACACGGCTCCATCACCTTAGGAGTCCCCAAATCCTGTTCCCACTCAGAATCTTTAATATGACTGTTTGCACTTATGAGGCTAGAAGTAGCATGGAAGAGTAGTGTGTTTGTTTGTAAAAGTTAAAAAAATTTAAATTGACATACATGTTTAATTCTAGAATTCAAACCCTTTTTGGATATTCCCTTGGGTACATTTCAAAACTTGAGTCTTCTTTAGCTTTTTTTGTTTGCTTTCATAAATGTGGGCCATACTAGATTGGGAACTAATGGACTAGCTTCCTTAGTGCCAAGGCATTGTTTTAGGGGTTGTCTCACCAACAGTCGAATAGATCAGTTAACTGGCTTCATATAACAAGTGCTACTGGAGTGCTACTATTCTCCTGAAGCCACCTTCTGCCTCCATGCTTAAAAGAGAAGTACGATTTTTTTTCAATCATACTTACCTAGGTGGATGCAGCATCCATGCAATGCTGCATCTGTCCCTCGCCATCCCTAAGGCAGGGAACAGAGCTATCAAACATCGCTGATCACTCAGTTCTCCCAGCTGCTCTGAGTGGAGAGCCATGGCTGCCAATCACCGGGTCTCTGCTTTGTACCTCCAGCACTTACGGGAGCACTGGGCTGTGGAGGGGGCAGGAGTGGCTGGCTCAGGTTCTCAGTGGTTTGCTGAGAGGCTGAATCAGGTGCCAGTCCAGGCTCCTGCATGGATCCCGTCCATATGGTCACAATCTTTCCTAAGGCTGGACTGGCTCTGTGACATCAGCTGAAAACGGGTCACAGGAGTGCAGAACAAACTGCACTCCTGTAATCCAACAGAAGTACAGCCAAATGAGCTTTGGCAGTACTTCTTCTTTAACTCCAGTGATGACTGTAGAGCATTTCTACAGGAGGGTTTCCTGATGGTAAGAACAGTGGACCATTCGATTGCCCTAGGGCAGTGATTGCAAACCTTGGCACCCGAGATGTTTTGGAACTACATTTCCCATGATGCTCATGTACTCTGTAGTGTAGTTGAGCATCATGGGAGATGTAGTTCCAAAACATCTGGGGTGCCAAGGTTAGACATCACTGCCCTAGGGGATCAGGAAAGATTTTTCATCCCCATTTATACATTTTTATTTTCTTCTTCTTGGTCTACTGTGGGTATAGGACTCTGTTTTCAGAGCTTTTCTATTTATTTATTTTTATTTTTTTATTGATTCAACTTGTTGGACTTGTGTCTTTTTTCAACTGAACTAAGTATGTTCCTATGTTATTCCTTGCATACTGTGGTTTGAACTGGAGACTTTGTCCCCTTTCGCAAGGGGCAGGCTCAGTCAAGCGGATCCACCACTGAGCATGCGGATGACAGAGCAGAGCGGAAACGGACAGTCCACTGTTCTCTCTTTGGCGGTTGGATGTAAATAGACCCACTGTCTGTCTCCATCTGATTGTCATCCAATCCGCTAGACAGATGGGGATCTGTTATTTGTGGCCCAGATCAGCTCGGATGCATGTCCATTTACACCCGCCTCCCCATAGAGAACAATGGGTGGTCTGATTGGGTCCACCTGAAAAAAGAAACAGGCGAACCCGATTGGTCTGCTGGTGTTAAAAAGGCCTAAGGGATTGATTTACTAAAACTGGAGAGTGCAAAATCTGGTGCAGCTGTGCATGGTTGCCAATCGGCTTCTAACTTCAGTTTGTTAAAAAAAACTAAAACCTGGAAGATGATTGGATATAGAACTGCACCGGATTTTGCACCTTCCAGTTTTAGTAACTCAACCCCTTGTAGTCTCCAAAGACATGTGATAAGGTGACTGAACAGAGGCACAATTAGGAGACAGGGACAGAATACTGTCACACTATAATTTATCGCAAAGGACTTTCATGGCAAGGTAACCAGGTATTTTTTCAAAGGATCCTACAGACTTAAAAATATTGAAAGTCATATTTGAAATTACATTAAACATGTTAAAGCATATATGAGGTTTTCGTGATTGGGTTTACATCTACTTTGAAGGATACCTGTACAAATGATAAAATCAAATTAGTACCGTCTGGAGTTAGGCTTTAATGTTTTTGTTTTCTGAACATATAACATTGTAGGGAAAATGGAAATCACAAAGCCAGCAAACAGTCTTTGCATTCTTGCTGTGGGTATTTTTCCCCAGTCTTCTTCGCAGAGCAATTCTGCTTGGCAAACTTTATTAGGTCATCGTGCATGCGCTGCATGCTTGACATCTACCTTCAGATTTCTTTTTAATAATTTAAACTATAATTAATTTCAGCAATATAATAATAGTTGTAAATTAAAGTTTGCAGAACTATGAATGTCTTACTTTGTTCCCTGCAGAGGCTACGCTAATGTTTCATTCAGAAAATCAACAAAGCATGTCATTTTTCCTTGGGAGCTTGACTGTGTATAATGGCCAGTCTATTTTCAAACTCAAAAGCAACCCAGTACAGCTTCCATCATTTTACTATCTAATTGTACAATCTCAGAACAATCTCCTTTAGATTTCCCAACAACTGTGTAGTATGATGACATTTAATTTTGATCTATTCAGTCAGGTCCTTGCACAGACCGTCTGCATCCAGGGTCATGCATCTGTATGCGCATGTTTACACAAGTACCGGCATAGGCCAGTCTACGGCCATTGATTTCTCTGGGTGGCTGTACGCAGCACCTGTGGCTCCTGGACAGGGAAATTCAACAAAATGTTCTATTGTATTTCCTGCGTGCATGAAGCCTAAAGTGGTTGTAAACCCTTTAAAAAAAACAAAAAACTGCAAGACAAAGGCATAATGAGCTAGTGTGCATAGTATACTACAGCAGGAGCTGCCGGTAACGGCACAGTACAACTGAAGCAACAGCACGCGTGTGCCGTTGCTTTAGTTTGCTTAAGTCCACATGTGCCGATGACGTCGGTACATGCAAATATAGGGATATCTCCTAAACCGTGCAGGTTTAACCACTTCAGCCCCGGAGGATTTTACCCCCTTCCTTACCAGAGCACTTTTTGCCATTTGGCACTGCGTCGCTATAAATGAAAATTGCGCGGTCATGCGACATTGCACCCAAACAAAATTGACGTCCTTTTTTTCCCACAAATAGAGCTTTATTTTGGTGGTATTTGATCACCTCTGCGTTTTTTATTTTTTGTGCTATAAACAAAAAACTATTTTGAAAAAAAAACACATTTTTTACTTTTTGCTATAATAAATATCCCATTTCAAAAAAAAAAATTTCCTCAGTTTAGGGCGATACGTATTCTTCTACATATTTTTGGTAAAAAAAATCGCAATAAGCGTATATTGATTGGTTTGTGCAAAAGTTATAGCATCTACAAATTTTTTACTAGTAATGGCGGCGATCTGCAATTTTTTTTGTGACTGCGACATTATGGAGGACACATCAGACACATTTTTGGGACCAGTCACATTTACACAGCGATTGTTGCTATAAAATTGCACTGATTACTGTGTAAATGTGACTGGCAGGGAAGGGGTTAACACCAGGGGGCGCTGCAAGGTTAATATGTTCCCTATGGGAGTGATTCTAACTATGGGGGGAGGGGACTCACAAGGGGAGGAAACCGATCGTGTTCCTGTACTGGGAACACACCATCGGTCTCCTCTACACTGACAGGATGTGGATCTGTGTGTTTACATACACAGATCCACAGTCCTGCTGTGTTCCCGGGCAATCGTGGGTGCCCGGCGGACATCGCGGTTGACGGCCGGGAATGAGAGGACGTCATCTGATGCCCACCCCGGATGGGAGATTCCATCTGTGGGCGTCATATGACTATACCCTGGGGCTCAAGTGGTTAAGAGATATCCAGTTTAGCTTCAGGTAAGTCTAATTATAGGGTTGCCTGTATTATAAAGTGGTTGTAAAGGGTTTACAACAACTTTAATTAAACAATTGAATTATAATGTTTGTGACCAATTTTATAGTTGACTAGACCAGCCTTTTTCAACCAGAGGTGCCTTAGCAAAAAGCCTAAAAATTGTTCTCAATTGTCCAAAATTTGGTAGAAAATGTGCAAGGTCATAGATAAAGAAATTCCTTTCTCCAGGAGAGGCACCACATTCAGGGCAAGGCAATGCCTATCAAGAGGCAACATGAATTTCTTGTGTTGTTGCATGCCAACCCTCTTCAACCAGGGTTCAACGCCACCCTGAGGTGCCATCTTGGTTCTTTAGAGGTGCCTAAAACTGCCCGAAAATTATCAAAAAACGAGTGGGATGACTAGTGGATTGTTGTGCGGAATTACAACCTTTAGCACCGTGCATGCCAGCTGCTAGCATCCTAACAGCTGATGACGCCACAGGTTGATAAGGAGGTTGTTGGGCACCTGACAGCATCCTTGTTTGCCCCTTTGCTGCTGCTCTTCGTCAGCACTGGGGTCGCATTAGCAGAGTGAGGAGGAGAAACTGAGGGAGAAGAGAACGTTTGGAATAGTAGTCAGTACCATTGTGCTAAGGGGGAGTAATAAGTCACCTCTAATGTTGGGTATCCTACATGTGTGGATACTGCCGCAATATGTACAATTATTAGACCCCTTTCACACTAAAGGCACTTTACAGGCATTTTAGTGTTAAAAATAGCGCCTGTAAAGTGCCTATAAACTGCCTTCCATGTTTCCCCAGTGTGAAAGCCTGAGTGCTTTTACACTGGGGTGCTGCGCTTGCAGGAAGGAAAAAAAGTCCTGCAAGCAGCATATTTGGGCTTGATTTTGAACTCAGTGGGCAGCGTTGCTGAAGCGCCAGCAAAACGCTTTGACAGCAGAGCTTTTCGGGTGCTTTTAACCCCTTGTTAACCCCTTCTTTGGAGTTAAAAGCGCCCCGCTCCTGCCCGCACAGTGCCGATGAAGCGTCGTAAAAACAAGCAGTGCTTTACCGCTAGCGCAGGGCGATCTTCAGTGTGAAAGGGGTCTTAGTTTAGTGTTTTATTTTTTAGAATGGAGTGCTTCAAGATTTTGCAGGATTTTAAATGGTGCCTTGACTGAAAAAAGGTTAAAAAAAACACTGGGATAGTCTATGAAATTAGAACCTCTCTGTGTCTTATAATTAAAGTGAAATGTGTAAACACATTCTCTGCACTTAGTCCATGAAGCTAAAGCACTGGGATTTTAGACTTTTGATCTGCCAGTCGTAGGATATGTCTCTGTCCATATCGAATGGATCACTTGTACAGTATATGATCTTTCGTGAGGTTTCAGAGGCAGCAAAGCCTGTACTAAAATCAGTGTAAATCAGTGTAAATCAGTGTAGTGATTAGTGAATATAATACCAACTCCAGAATACACTCTGCACAGGTAAGGAGGCCATGTACAGACCACACAGTGGAACTCCCGGCTCTGGCATGCAATTAAGAATGCATGCAGTTATAATAAATTAAAATGTAACTTATAGATACTATAGCTTTACTTTTTTTTTTTTTTTTAATGTCTACGAAATAAGCAGTAAAAAATATTCCGGTGCCAAACAGGTTACCAAACACCTTACATAGAAACTCTGTATTAAAGGGGTTGTAAAGGTTTGTTTTTTATTTTCTAAATAGGTTCCTTTAAGCTAGTGCATTGTTGGTTCACTTACCTTTTCCTTCGATTTCCCTTCTAAATTTTTTTTTTCTTTGTCTGAATTTCTCACTTCCTGTTCCTCCTCAGTAAGCTGTTCTGGCTGACTAAACACCGCTCGGATGATGGTGTGAAGTTTACTGAGGAGAAACAGGAAGTGAGAAATTCAGTCAAAGAAAAAAAAACATTTAGAAGGGAAATCGAAGGAAAAGGTAAGTGAACCAACAATGCACTAGCTTAAAGGAACCTATTTAGAAAATAAAAAAACAAAGCTTTACAACCCCTTTAAGTGTCTCAAAGGGAAATGATATGTGTTTTTTTTTTTGTAGCAGCCTATTCTGTTCTTTCATTTTCCAGTCAAGTCATTTGAAGTCTGGTACTATGACCAACGCAGACACTTTTTTTGTTTTCATATGGATACAAGTCTGCATTAAAATATTTTCTAGACCAGTCACTGTGCTTATGCAGGCTCTACATGTCTGGTTTATGCAGCTTGTTTACTTGTAAATTGGAAAAAAACGCAAACAGGCAAATGAGAACCATCTCCAGGCTCCAGGCACAGGTTTTCCCCTGCAGGGCTCATCAGCGTAGGTCTAGCCATGTTTAGCAGTGAGAAGCTCCAAGGCAGCTTGCAATCCAAGCACAATAATTGTCTGATAAGTGCAATAACTAAAAACAAAAGCATTCAACACAGAACAACATATCATGAGGCTTTATACTTACCAGAAATACAGACATTTTAATTCATAGAGTTGAACTTTTTTGGTTGAAAATTTTACTGTAGTGTAATTTTGTAATAATAACTTATATATTTTTATTTTTATTTTGTATGACTGTGATGGAGTCAAGAGTTCTTACTGTATTTTGTTATTAACAAAGGGTACTAGTATATCCTGTGATTCCTGCCCAAGCCAATTTTCAGCTTTCATTGCTGTCACTTTTTAAATGACGATTGCACGGTCATACAACACCGTACCCAAACAACATTTTTAGCATTTTGTTCCCACAAATAGAGCTTCCTTTTGGTGGCATTTGATCACCTCTGCAGTTTTTATTTTTTGATGAACAAATGAAAAAAACCGGAAATTTAAAAAACATGTTTTTCTTTGTTTCTGTTATAACATTTTGTAAATAAGTAAGTTTTCTCCTTTACGGATGGGCACTGATAAGCTGCACTGATGGGCACTGATAAGGTGACACTGATGAGTTGGCACCAATGAGATTACACTAATGAGGTGGCTCTGATGGGCACTGATGAGTGGCACTGATATACAGCACTGATGGGCATTGATAGGTGGCAGTGATGGGCACTCATAGGTGGCACTGGTGGACACTGATGGGCACTGATAGGTGACACTGATGGGCACTGAAAGGCTGCACTGATGGGTACTTATGGGTGACACTGATAGGCAGCACTGCTGGGAACTAATAGAAGGCACTGTTGGACACTGATAGGCGGCACTGCCAGGCACTGATAGGCATCATTAATGTCCCTGGCAGGCATTTTTAATGGGCACTGATTGGCATATCCCTGGTGGTCTAGGGTGTCATACCTGGTGATCCCATGTGGTGGCCATCCCTGGGGGTCCTCACGGCATCCCTGGTGGTCCTGGGCAGGTATCCACAGGGGGGGCTGCGCTGATAGACAATCAGCACAGACCCCCCTGTCAGGAGAGTCGCCGATTGTCTCTCCTCTACTGGCGTCTGTCAGATGCAAGTGAGGAAAAGCTGATAAATGGCTCTTCCCATTTACATCGTGATCAGCCCTGATTGGACACGGCTTATTACGTGGTAAGTAGCCTCCGTCAGAGGCTCTTTACCGATACCTGTGTAGCTGTGTGTCAGACTGACACACCACACCACCAATTGCCACACTGTAAGCCCCAAAGGGGGCGTGCCGGCAGTTATCCTAAAAGACGTCATGTGACGTCCTATAGTAAAATGACAGCAGGGCGGGAAGTGGATAATATGCGGTCAAACTTTTCAAACACTTTGAATTTGTATGCAATCAGGCATGCCTTTGCATGACATAGTTGAAGGTAAAACTTAAGGAAATTGATTAAGTAAATTGTGTAATGTATGTCCAGCCTTAGATATGTGCATACGCCTTATGTATAATTTTATCTTTGGGCTACTTATGCATGATAAACATAGTGCCGTATTCTGCTTCTACAGTCTGTAGTGAACAAAGGCGTAATAAATAACCTGGCACAGAGATGGTTTAGTTGGGACCTCTGTGCTCCTGCACTTAGCCTCGGTTATCTTTTAAGCCACCCCAAAAATGTTAGCATGCAAATACCAACTTTATCTTGGAAGTTGGTGCTTGAGACAACCCTGCTCGCCTCTCCGTTGGTCTACCAATGTGAAGGTCTGGCTAGTGAGGAAGCATGTGGCCAAGTGCTGACTTCCTAGCCAAAGTCTATATAAGTATATTAGAACACACTAAAAAATAGCTAAGGGTATATGCAGGCATCGGCATATGGCTGATATACCTTCTTTTGGTAGTTTGTTACCCTTGAGCTAATGTCATGTCACCATGTCATATGGACTGAGGAAGTCAGAAGCCCATTTGCCATTCTGCTCCTGTGCAAAACCTTCAGTAAAAGGGCTATCACAGTTCTTGTGTTTTATTTTGCGCTGATTAGCTAGAAATACATGTAACAAAATACTACTAATAGTCTTTAGAGACAGACAAGAATGTGGTTACGGCACTCTATAAATGCACTATAGTGTGCTTTTGCTTGGTCAGAACTTCATTATGGTAAATGTACTGGTTCAGCCACAAAATTACATAGAATGGCTTAGTACATACCACTTTTCACCTCATCTATGAAGGTTCTCCTTTATCCAGGATCATGGTATATCTAGTAGCAGTTGGTCACAATCAATTGGACTTGTTCTGTAATGTTGAAGACATTCTGTAGCTTCTTCGAGCCATTTTGTCTATTCCAGTGAGTGTCAAGAAAATACCCCAGCTTTTATATTCAGACAGGTAGCACCACCACTTTGATCCAGAGACTAAAGCCTAGTACGCACAGGCCAAATTTCAGGCAACATTAGCCGGTTCAATAAAAACCATCTGACATTCAGCCCATATGTATGGCAGCTGTTCCAACAGAAGCCGGCCTCTGTTGGACTAGAATGCTGGAAAACCAGCAGCCGACTGGGTCCCGATCGGCACTCTCAGCCAATGGCTGAGAGCGCTGACTGGAGTGTTCTGGCAGGGGGGCCTGCCCCCTGTCAGAACACAATAGCTCAGCAGGGAGATTGCTGAACTAACATCGGATTGTTAGTACAAAAGCTCTGACCTAAGCTGTCAGGTTTTTTTCATTCAATATTGTGCACTAGGCTTTAAGGACAGGATGGAAGGTGTGAAAATTGTGGGACCACCCTGTACTAGTTACATAATCTAATATTTGGTTTCAGGGTACCCCCTGATAGGTGACACTGATGAGCACTGAAAGGCTACACTGATGGGTACTTATGGGTGGCACTGATAGGCAGCACTGCTGGGCACTAATAGGCGGCACTGTTGGTCACTGATGGGCTATGATAGGCGGCACTGCTGGGCACTGATGACTAGCACTGGGTTGTCTTTGTTTATGAAGAGTCTGGGCAGCTGTGTTTGCCCTAATTAACACTGTCTGTACTGTGCAGGCTGATCTTCATTATCATTGTAACTAGACTGAACACTGTGTGTCCTAAGAAAGGGTTAATAGTGTAGAGGCTGGGCTTCTTGCATTATATTTTTATGGGACAGACTTGGGACAAGCTCACTTTACTGCCCTGTACAAACGGTCGGACATTCTGACCACAAAATCTGTCAGAAAAAATCTGGCCGAAACATGTCACGGTCGGACAAAGTTGTCGGAAAATCCGATCGTTCGGAAAGAGGTGACGTTCGTCAAGGAACGACGGGATTACGTAGAGGCTAGTAGCCAATAGCTTCTCGTAATTTAATCTGAGCATGCATGGCACTTTGTCTGTTGGAATTCTCTACAAACGATCGGGAAAAGTCTGATCGGATTTTGTTGTCGGAAAATGTTAGATTCCCCTTTTTTTTATTTTTACCTACAGGTAAGCCTATAATAATGCTTACCAGTAGGTAAAATGAATATCTCCTAAACCTGTACGGTTTAGGAGATATTCACTTTGCATGCAGCCGCTGACGTCAGTGGCACATGTGCTGTGAAGGCCCAGCTAAAGGTCCGGCAGACACTGCCGGACCTTGCCGAAAAGAATACTCCCACTTAAATGCGTGGGAGTGGCATCATCGCAGCTCCGGCCACTCACAGTGCCAGGGCCACGAACCTCGGAAGAAACACCAAGGGCAAAATGTCAGCTCCCTCTGTGTGGACTGGGATGTGATATGGGGACATCGTTCTAAGATGAGTATTTCATAATGAGCTAGTATGTGATGCATACTAGCTCATTATGCCTTTGCCTTACAGGGTTCTTTTTTTTGTGTGTGTGTTTTTTTTTTCAACTGCTCTTATTTTACAACTGCTTTAAAGAACAAGTCTATGTGAATGTGACCATCTACTATTAGACACACGCTGCATGTCCTCTGGTGTAAAGTGCCCTAGAGAGTGATCACTACACTACCCCTGCATACTTATTATTGCTCTATAGAATGTGTTCTTAGGTGCTTGGCAATGCATACCCTTGCTTTCTCACTAACCTGTACACAGAAAGCCATAGGTGGAAAAAGGGAGTACATGGGTTTTGTGGGTTGTGGGGACTAGTATTTCTGTAGCTATGTGAGACAGCCCTGGGTTCGCCTATAACACATTAAGTAGCAATTTGCTGTTTCTGTGGCAGCTGTCAATTTTTAGGGACCCAGTTTGCTATACCAGCTTTCACCACCCCAACCCTCCCCCCGTACAGGCTTGAAACTAGTTACAACAGAGTAGGGCCAGGGGCAATTAAGCCAGCTGCCAGTATGCTTATGGAAGGAAATTAGTGCCAATGCAAACGTATTGTCCTTGTGTGTCTTTTTTTCCCCCATTTTAACTGATATTCTTTCCTTCAACAATTTTGGTGCATTATGTACACCAAGTGACCACATTTCTCCCACCTTATATTCCTTTTCAAATATCACACATCTTTGGTATAAGACTCATTTGTTCATGATTTTGCTGTGATCCATTTCATAAATTGCATTAAGATAGCACTGCAGGTGCTACTTTGAAAAGAAACCTTGAAGGTTGCATAGAAAGTCTTGTGATCATTTACATTAACTAAGCTCCTTAAGAACTCTTGGGTGCATGCCCATCCAGACCAAATGCTTTTTCACTCATTGCTCTTCAAAAATGAATTTACATCACCTTTTGTTGCATTTGAAGTGCATTTGGATCGTGTCACTAGAGCTTGTGACTACAAGGCCACCTCTGCTTTATTGGAACTATACTTTTAATTTGCTCACTAGGGGGGGCTCGAGATGGCCATGTTTGTTTTAAATAACTTTGAATCTAATCTCAGTTATTTAAATTAAAATAGATTTAGACCTTAAAGTGGAAGTAAACCCATCAATTTAAACAGTTAAAAAAAAAAGAAGGCATGCCGGGAATGCTAACTGCACATTATCAAACCACCCAATGGCTGGTGTCATAACGAATCACATGTGCAGCACCATAGCAGTTGAAGATTAAACAGAGGCAAAGATGGAAGCTTCCTTGGCTGAAAACGATAGGGTAGTTTACTTCCACTTTAACTAAATGGCATATACTGTAGGTGCAAGGCAGCTTACCCATAGCTTAGTGAAAGAGGCGAATCTCTGCTGGCTGTGCAAAGTAACATTTCACTACATTTACTAAGCTAAGGGGACATTCCATTGCAAAGTGAACAGCCAATTTGCCTCAGTAAATCACCTTCCTAGTTTTTGAAAGCGACGTGACATGTTTTTTCTTTTCCATAAAATATTGATTTCATCTTTCACCCATGCAGCAACTGGGAGACAGGAACCAAGCGTTGTCGTCCTAAACAGGAAGTGCCTGAATGAGTACCTTCATAGCAGGATCACCATGGATTAGTTTAATAAAAGCTACAAAAAATATAGAAAATTACTTTTAAAGTTATTTTAGCATGTTAGAGCAACCTTTTTCAACCAGGGTACCTTGAGGTTTCTTCAGGGGCGCCTTGGTAAAATGCCTAAAAATTGCCCAACAATTGTATTCAAGCCAGCAGGTAGATGAAATCTGCCTCTTCGTTACACAAAGCCACAGGTTTTCATTGGGCACCATTAGGACCTTCTATCTGCCGACCTCCTAACCACGAATGACATCATCAGATGATAAGGAGGATATCAATCGCTTGCATAGCATCCTTGTTTGACCCTCCCCTGCCCCTCTCCATCAGCTTTGTGGTCACATTAGCTGAGTGATGGAGAAAAACTGAGGTAAAAGAGAAACATTGGAATACTAGTCAGGACCAGTTTGCAAAAGTGCATTTGCTTTGGAAGAATAAACCACTTCTAACGTTGGATGTCCTATGTGTGGATGTTGTTGCATTATGTAAAACTATTAAAATGGTTTTTACATTTTAGAATGGGGTGCCTCAAGACTTTTCATTATTTTGGAGGGTGTCTTGAGACTTTCCAAAATTTTAAAGGGTGTTTTGACTGAAAAAAGGTTGAGAAACACTGTGTTTAAGTGGTTGTAAACCATTACAAACCACTTTGACCTACAGGTAAGCCTAGATTAAGGCTTACCCTACTTTGACCTACAGGTAAGTCTAGATTAGGGCTTACCTGTATGTCCAAGAAATCTCTCCTTAACCTACACGGTTAAGGAGATATTTTACAAAAAAAGCCTATCTTTGCTTTAAGTGATTGAATGTACATCTATTTTAAAATAAGGCAGAGAGGTGTTTAAGTCTCAAAGAACAGTGGATCGTGCCTGCATAATGTGTGTTGAAAAAAACACCTTTGGAAGCTTTTGTATGTAGTCTCCATTGGAAGCTTGTGTCATAGAGCAACAATGGAGGAGCATGGTTAGGACACAGTAACAGAGCACTATCTTCCTATAAGAGGAAGTGCTTAAACAAGGATGTTCATGCCAGGATCACCAGGTATTACATTAATAAAAGGTGTAGATATTATACATATTTTTGAAAATTACTTTTGAAATTATAATAAAGTAGAATTCCAGCCTCAACCTAACTAGTCTTAAAAATGCCCCCCCCCCCCCCAACATCTATGCTGACTAACCTGTGCAACTATTCTTAGCTCATTCTGGTATAGTCCCGTGATTCCCTGGCGCAGTCCACTTTCTTGCAGGTGCCCCTTCAGCAAGCTGTGTGCTATAGGGGCACCTGTGCAGGCACATTCTCAAGCCGGACTGTGTAGATCCATAGAGACACACAGTGTGGCTCGGTTATCTCCCTCACCCACACACTCACACACTCCCTCCTTACAGGATTGTATATTTAATACAACATAGGCTTAAAACCATATATCACAGCAATACTCGTGGTTTCTTGTATAACATACAGTAATTACCGCTACTATTTTCTATGAATTTTCCGAAAATTCTGGAAATAGTAATAAACAATATACATTTACTTCAATATTCTCATATATATAATTAGTACTTGCGGCATGGTATGTGCTGTTTGGAGAAAAGGCTCAACATGTTTCACGTGAGTTACACGCTTCTTCTGGAGCTTGTATTAATGTGATTGGTGAGACAATAGGAAATAAACATAAACAACAATTAAATATAAACATAGATATCAATTATATTGAGCATGCTATACAAAGAAATAAGACAATAAAAAAATGTCTGTCACCCCAATTCATGAAATTTGAGCAGGGCAGATAAATCTGCAGTGTTTTCTTATCTCTCTTCAAACACCATGTCCCATAGCTGTCTCCTGCTCCGTTCTTCTGTTATCAACCTGATAACTCCTGACAAGTTCTCAGACACAAGAGATAAAAGCAGCCAACGTTATGTGTTGGGGAGGTTGCTATAAATAGAATAGCAGGGCCCTGATCTATTCAACATCAGTTCTGAAAGTCTCTACCTATAAAGAGAGGGGATGTATGCTTTTCCTCCAATCAGCTGTCTTGGCTGTATGCCCAGGCTTCACTGCAGTGTTGAACAGGAAGAGAAAATCTCCTAACACGATCTGAACTTTCTAAACAGTATATAAAGCTAAAGACAGCAGATATACATGTAAAACGTATGTAGGGAGATTTGTTTCATCCCTGTGTATCATCTGAGGCTGTTCACTGGTATTAGGAGAGGGTTTACATCCACTTTAAAGAGGGAGTCCGCCGGGAGTCCGCGTTTTTTTTTTTTTTTAAAGCCAGCAGCTACAAATACTGCAGCTGCTGACTTTTAAAATAGTGACACTTACCTGTCCAGCGCGCCCGCGATGTCGACACCCGAAGCCGATCTCTCGATCGTCTCTCGGGTGCTGCCGCCGCCATCTTGGGTATGGGAATCAGGAAGTGGAGCCTTTCGGCTTCATTTCCCGGTTCCCTACTGCGCATGCGCGAGTCGCGCTGAGCAATAAGGATGGACCCGCTGCCTCTGGGATCTGTGTGTTTCCCAGCAGGCAGCGGGGGACTTTCGGAAAGGGGCGTGATCTACGCCCCTTTCCGCAGAGAGCTATCCCGGAAGTGGGTGCAGATACCTGTACTGTACAGGTACCTGCACCCCCCTGAAAGGTGCCAATTGTGGCGCCGGAGGGGGGGAGGATTCCAATGAGCGGAAGGTCCACTTTAGGGTGGACCTCCGCTTTAAGTTAAAAAAAAATTGACTTTAATATAATTTTAAAAGTTTGAGTATAGGTCCACTTTAGGACTAGAGGCCCCAGAGCTAATTTATTTGCAGATGCACTAAAGACTTGAGCGACTTTAATAATTGCATGATATGATTTCCTTTTTACTTGCATTTCAAATGGCTCTTTTACTTTGGAGTATAATTGTGTTTTTGTTGCTATTTATTAGTTGAAAAGACTTCAAAATACCGTATTTTGAAGTCTCCATAAGACGCACCTGAACATAAGACGCACCTAGGTTTTAGAGGAGGAAAACAAGAAAAAAAAAATATTCTGAACCAAATGGTGTACTAAAATATTTAATATTATACTACTACTATAGGTGGGTGGTGGACACATAGCAATACCACCCCCCCCCCCCCCCCCCCATCAAATCAGCTCAGCAACACTATACCAGGGTGGTGGTGGTGGAGACAGCAACCTCCTCCCCTTCACAGATTAGCTCAGGTTGGTAGGGCAGTCACAAACACCCCTTCAGCCTCTTCTATCACAACAGCTCAGGTGACCGGGCAGTGGATACCATGCCAGCCCACACCTCCCATCCCCTTATCACCAGCTCACCTCAGGCAGCAGAGGACACTGCCATTACAATGCACAACCTCCTCTGGCTGGCTGGCTCTCAGCCTCAGATGCACCTGGGCAGCAGCTAGGAAGGAGGACTGGGGACAGCAGCAGTTGCTGGTGGAAGGAGCAGGAAGTGAGACTGGACCAGACCACGGCTCCGGGGGTGTTTCAGCTGGAAAAAAAAAACAGCCAGGGCTCTTGACGCTTTCGGGATAGTGTCACATCTGGCGAGTGTCAGCTGACCTGGGTGCGGAGCGCACCCCCATAGCAATGCCACCCCTTCATGTTTTGGCACCCTGGGCAGACCGCCGCCCCCCCTTGGTATGCTCCTGCAAGGATCTGCCTCACATCCTGTCCTCTCTCCTCCACAGAGAAGCTGAGCACTGGTAATTTGGCATTTGGGTTGGGCGGTGTCTGGTCAGCATTAGCTCCATAAGACGCAGGGACATTTTTTTTGGGGGGGGGGTGTGTCTTACGGTGTGAAAAATAGGGTACATCCTGCTATATCTTAGATTTTTTTTTAGTTTTTCTATAGATTGGTAGACATTGTTGGTGTTCCTCAAGTCTTTGGTTCATTTATAATAAGAATTAAAAAAAAAGTTAGCTTCTCATGTAAATCCAAGTTTGTAGGGCATGGTGTGCCAAACCACTTGTTGCAATTCCTTCCAAAATTCAGGAAATCTTGTGACCTCAGTTCAGGTGGCAAACCAGCCAAGGGAAATGTGAAAAATGAAAATGAACAAGGCAGCTAAACGCTTTGAAGTCTAATTTAAAATACATTTAAAAAGTTTTCATGGAAGATTTACTCAACCTTCACTGAAGATTCACATATATTTTTTTAAATTTGGATTCCATTGGAAACATATTTGAATTCTGAGTGAATTTCTCGTGAAAACATTTATAAGTAGACCCAAAAATTATTCACTGCCCTCCTCATCATTTCAAAACTGTTGAACGAAAAAAGATTGATGGCTCTGGTCAGAGTCACTGTACTTACAATCTGACATTAGTACAGCGATTTCCCCCGATGAGCTGTTGAACGCCCCCCCCCCCCCCCCACCACCTCCAGAACACTCAGGTCAGCGCTTTCAGCCATTGGTTGAGGGCGCTGATCAGGAGCTTGTAAGCTGCTGGTTTTCTAGCATGCTTGTCCAACAGAAGCTGGCCAAATGGCCGGCTTCTGTTGGACCGGCTGACATACACACGGGGCGAATATCGCCCAGTTTTTAATGAACCGGCCGACGTCTTCCGACATTCTGCCCACCTGTACGGGGCTTAACTATAAACTATTTTTGATGAGGGGAGATCAAGCAAACCTTTTTGTTTGCCCTAAAGCACTGGATTCTACATAAGGATCTGTTCAGTAGGCATATATAAGTGAAAATCTAAAAAATTGGTGTCATGCTTGAGTTGGGTTGTTTTACCACTTTTTTTTTCCCCCCTCCTGGCTTACTGGAATTTGTATTATCATGTAATGGAGAAATCCATTCAGGCAATTTTTTCCTCCTTGAATATGAATTCAACTGTAAAAATAATGTTTACTTGACTTTGTTACATTGGCTTTGTTGTCGGAATAGCCGGGAGTCACGTCCAGCCATGCTCCATCACCGCATGGTCAGACTCCAGTATATCTTACATATTTTACAGTCTCAAAGAATATTATTGACATTTTAAAGAATTCCGGGTTCCTCCAAAACACAAGGAGCACTGTTCGAATTTCCAGACTGAAGCCATTCCAAACAACAACAGCCTTTTTAACATGACCTCTGAGCGAGAATTATCTCATTGTTCTCTGGCTCTGAAAGGAACAATTGCGCATACAAAGTTCTTTTTTTTTTTTTTTTTTACTGAAAGGAGCAATACAGTACTCAATAAGAATGGTGTGAAGTGCCTTAATCATTTAGATCTCATTGTTGAATAATGAAATGGTATGTGATTTTCAGTGATGGGATTTTTAGACAAATTCAGCCAAGATGGCAATTTGCTGACTTGTACAGACTCACCCGCTACTTTCACTAGAGATACTCATAGGCATTAGCCGCCTGTTGTCCAATCAGTATAATATTGTGCTTCTATAACTGGGTCACATTCTTTAAATAGGCACAATAAACAAAATAGATGAGCTTTTTATAGCGTGTGTGAATTCAGTCTATTACTTTAACCACTCCTCTTTGTAATAGGTGTCACCGTTAAGCGTTAAAGAGCATCGTCTTTAGGATGCAAATAAAAATTAACTTTTATATTGGTCCTTTGAGAAATTGGTTAAACAAATGTTACAGCTCAGACATTCAGTAAATGCACAGGTTCATAAAAATGTCCTGAGGAAAGTGGCTGCAGTGATTCTGGGTGTGAGAGGTTCCCCGTACTTAATCCCCGTACACACGATCGGACTGTCCGACAACAAAACCGTGGACTTTTGTTCAAAGGGTGTTGGCTCAAACTTGTCTTGCATACACACGGCCACATAAATGTTGGCCAACAATTACGAACATAGTGACGTACTAGACGTACTACATGTTTTTTCAGCTCTTTAGCGCCACCCTTTGGGCTCCTTCTGCTAATTTCATGTTAGTAGAAGTTTGGTGAATGTTGATTCGCGTTTTTCTTTTCACGCTCTTCAGTTTGTGCTTTTCAGTTTGTGCTTTTCAGTTTGTTTCTGAGCGGCCATTTATCAACCAGACATGTTGTGGAATCGGAGGAGAGAACATGTTATTTAGTATTGGCCTTGGAGCTATTGCTTTGATATTTTTGTGATTGAATAATGATTGGGTTTGGTATATTTTCTATATTTTTGGATGCATAGAATGCACTTTGGTTAAGTTCTATTGGCAGATAGCATGTCTATTTATTTATTTTTTTAATGCACAAAAAAAAAAAATTATTATTCTTGATATCACTAGAAAAAAAAAGCCTTTGAAAATTTGTTTGCAATAACTCCATCAGTATCCCCAGCAAAGCAGCTTCATTATTATCCCATTAAAGCAGAAGAGGAACTGCGCTGCATTTGGAGATTTCATAATAATTTGCCACGTCACAAATGTTTATTCTCCATTACCAATTGTACTTTGGACTTTTGTCCGACAGACTTGTGTACACACGATCAGAAAATCCGACAACACACATTTTCTGGTGTAAAATTTGAGAACCTGCTAGCCAACATTTGTTTGTCGGAAAGTCCGACAACAATTATCCAATGGAGCGTCCACATGATCGAACAATCCGCCAACAGGCTCACGTCGAAAATTTCCCGTCATAAAATCCGATCGTGTGTACGGGGCATTAGACTGTTGGTTATAATAAATACCCAGTTGTGACTGGTTCTCTTTGAAAAGGCACACCCCTCCCTTCCTGTACCCCCCTCCCCCGTATTTTTTTCTCCCCTTTCTTTTTTTTTCATGGTTATGCATGGAAAATATATACTGCCAGCAATCCAGCAGTTTTCTGTAGGGATCTGCCCCTCTGCCACTGTACACCCAGTCCTGCATAGTTATCTTCTTCTCTGACATCATCAGGGGCTGGCTGCCTCTTCCAGGTTCTTGCAGGCAGCCCCCTGATGACATACATGTACCGTGACACATAATCAGAGGGCCAACTGCGAAAATAAGTAAGAGACAGCTGGACCCCAAAGATGCATCATGCACACGCCTGGGTATCCCAAAAGACTGCGGGCAATGAAAAAAAATGGTACCTAATTTTAACCTAGGTGAAAATCTTGGTAGTACAGGGAGGGTTCCCCAAGAAAGATATTAAAAAAATAATAATATTTGATTGATACAGAGGAGGGGGGTAAAAAAAATAAAAAGTGGGTGGATAAGGTGACGGAATCCCTTTAAATAAACAGTGGCAAATAGAATAGATAAATAAAGTATTCTATATTACCAAAAGTATTGGGACACCTGCCTTTACACGCACATGAACTTTAATGGCATCCCGGTCTTAGTCTGTAGGTTTTAATGTTGAGTTGGCCCACCCTTTAGAGCTATAACAGCTTCAACTCTTCTGGGAACCCGATAGAACACCTTGAGGATGAATTAGAGTGGAGACAGTGAGCCAGGCCTTCTCGTCCACATCAGTGCGCTTCTGAAAGAATGGTCAAACATTCCCATAGACACACTCCTAAACCTTGTGGACAGCCTTCCCAGAAGAGTTAAAGCTGTTATAGCTGCAAAGGGCAGGCCAACTCAATACTGAACCCTATAGACTAAGACTGGGATACCATTAAAGTTCATGTGCGTGTAAAGGCAGGTGTCCCAATAAATTTGGTAATATAATGTATATCTGTGCAACTGTTTATTTTATTTTTTCTTTGGTGAGAGGGGAACAGGGGCAACTGTTGGCAAGAATCAGTAGATTTTTGCCAGCAGTTCTAAAGGCTGCATGCACACTTGGTGCAAGAACAGCTTCAGCTGTCAACAGCAAATGTCAGATTTGTCCTAATCAATGGCTGGTGTTGTTGCTATTTGCATGTAACTGCTCATCTGTACAGTTACATGCGATTAGGGCCTCCAACCACATGATTTGCAGCTATTCCTCTGCTGTTTCCTTCCAATTTCAAAGGACTACATATCCCATGGCACCTTGCTTCCTGTAAGCAGTGATTCCTTTACTGACTCCGCCTCTCGAAACTCCTCCTCTCAGCTCCTCTGTAGTTCAGAAGGCAGACTCTGAAATGTGTGACACAGCAGTGCCTCCTTACAGGGCATAGTGACTACATGTCACAGAAATCAAGGTATTGAATATGTGGGCATCTTCACAAAGAAAGTTCAGAAAATGTCAAGATCATTCAGATTAAAGCCGTGTACACATGGTCGGATTTTCTGATGGGAAATATTCGATGTGAGCTTGTTGTTGGAAAGTCCAACCGTGTGTATGCTCCATCGAACATCTGCTGTCAGAATTTCTACCCACATTTGTTTGAGAGCAGGTTCTCAAATTTTCCATCAACTTCACTTTGTTGTCGGAAAGTCCGACCGTGTGTACACAAGTCCGTCACACAAAAGTTCACACATGCTCGGAATAAAGCAGAAGGAGCCGCACTGGCTATTGTACGTCATTTTTCTCGGCTCATCATACACATTTGTGTGACCGTGTGTATGCAAGACAAGTTTTAGCCAACATCCTTTAGAAAAAAATCCTCGGTTTTGTTGGCGGAAAGTCCGATTGTGTGTATGCGTCATAAGGCTCGGTTCACACTGGGATGGCTTCAAAGTCGCCTGACTCTGAAGCCGCCCTGCACATCACCACTTCAGCACGGCTTGCGAACAACTTCTTTAATAGAAGTCAATGCAAGCCACTCCGAAGTCGCCCCCAAGTAGTGCAGGGACCTTTTTCTAAGTCAAAGCAACTTGAGTCGCTCCGATTATAACAGTCCCACTGAATGGAGCACGATTTGCCAAACGATTAATGCCGCGTACACACGACCGGACTTTTCGACGGACTAGGTCCGACGGAATGAATCCATCGGATATTACGATCGTGTGTGGGCTCCAGTGGACTTTTTTTTTCCCACAAGTCCGATGGACCTAGAAATAAAACATGTTTCAAATCTTTCCGACAGACTCGAGTCCAGTCGAAAAATCAGTTTGTCTGTGTGCTAGTCCGACGGACGAAAACTGACGCTAGGGCAGCTATTGGCAACTGGCTACGGACTTCCTTATTCTAGTCCGGTTGTACGTCATCACGTTCGAATCCATCGGACTTTGGTGTGCTTGTGTGTGGCCAAGTCCATTAGTTCGGAAAGTCTGTCGGAACTCTGCCGAAAGTCCGCCGGGAAGACCGTCGGACCTAGTCCATCAAAAAGTCCAGTCGCATTAGTCGCCTGACAAGTCACCCCGGCGTGAACCGAGCCTTATAAGAGTTGGCTACAATTAATTGAAATATAATGTGGAAATTAATATAGGATTTTACATTTTGACTATAGATATGCTTTATTTGAACAAGTAGTGTATAGCCTCATACACACGATCGGACTTTGTACAAACTTTCCCGTGGACTTTTGTACAAAGGGCGTAGTCCACAAGTTTGTATTGCATACACACGATCAGACTTTTTGACAACAAACATGAACGTAGTGACGTCACAACGAACTGACGACACTTCAAAAGAGGACGTTCAATTACTCCAGCGCCACCTTTGGTCAACTTCTGTATTGTAGTCTGATCTTTTGCATTGGTTCTGAGCATGCGTGTTTGTACCTTGTACAAAAGTCCGATGCTTTTGCGTACACACGATCGGACTTTGCTCCATCAGACTTATGTTGTCAAAAAGTTTGTCCGTTCGCACAGCCAACAAAAGTCAGATGAAAACAGAAAAAGTTTGTCCGATGGAGCGTACACACAGTCGGATGTTGCTCCAAAACAGCTAATTTGCATGTTTGTTGTCAAAAAGTCCGACCGTGTGTATGGGCCTTTAGTTCCACAACTGTTCCACAACTTGACTTACTATCCATCTCATGCAGTCCCTGTGCAACAGAACTCAGACTCACGGACGGAGAAGCAGCACAAAGCTCATGGTGCTAGTATGGCAGAGCAGAGTGACAGAGATCATGCTCTGCTGGGGTTTTTTGCCTTCCTCTGGATCAACTGTGGGTATAGAATTGGGTATATGGGATTGAATGATATTATTATTATTTTTTTTGTGGTTGAACTGGGTGGACTTGTGTCTTTTTTTCAACCTGACTAACTATGTATGTAACTATGTAACAGATGAGCTCACCAGTCTGCTGCTGCTCCGTTCACTGTCCAGTCACAGGGTAGGGGAGGGACAAGACCTGTAGAGGTTACTAAACTGCAGCAGAGGAACATCAGGTCTCCTCCCCTACCAGACAGGCCTGTGCTGTGTGTAAATCTCAGGACTGGATGGACAGAAATAAAAAATAAAATAAAAAATAAATTATTCACCTGTGTACTTAGCTGTTTTTACTTACCCCCCCCCCCCTTTTTTTTTCTGTCTGCTTCGATGGGGAGAATGTTATGACAGATCGTGCTTTTATGTATAAATCTTCTTTCTCTTTGAAGCCATCTTGCAGTTTACATGCCATGTAGCCATGTTGGTTGCTCAAGTGATTTTTATTACACATATTTTTTTTTTTTTTAGATGCTGTGATATATTAGTCCAAAACATATCCGTTCCCCAAGCCAAACATCACATTCCATAGATCCGTCTGGCTGTAGATTTAAAGGTTAGGTGTTCGTAAGAACCAAATAAATATGAAATAAATGCAAGTTGAGTTTGTAGCCAAACTCAATAATAGTGATGCATTTGCTGAATCTCTCTCTTCCGTCGTCGGGCCTGCTCTGATGCCATATGGTGCACCATGGAACATTTAGCTTGTCAGATATAATGGATTGTCCTGGAAGCAGATTTTTGCTTTGAGCAGTGGGTTCCATTGCTGCATTTCACTCTCCGCTCCAGGCTGCAAAATGAAGGATCGTGGTGGAAATGCAAAGGAAGGAGACGGCATTGATTCCCCTTAAGAGAGTGACCTATATGCCACAGAATTTTACCCACGTTAAGAAGCATTATCCATGTCATTGGTCGTGGTAGATGACATGTCAAAACCAGTTAGCTTAGCCGGGGACGCGCAGTCACCGATCGTTCTAGTGCCTTCATAATGTACTGTACCTGCAATTAGGTAGCAGATTTTTCTTTATCATGAAATGTGTATCTCTGCCGAGCCATTGAAGGCTGCCAAGTGTGACCAAAACATGTTTGACTGTGACATCTTCAAGCCACAACAATTTTTCAGCTCCGGCATTATTGTTCCGTTAACCTAGTGCTGCTGGCTTGAAGGTTACAGGTTCTTAGCAGCTGGCTCTGTGCAAATGCTGAAGAAGAACTCTGCAAAGCACTAGATGAATTTTAATTTAAAGTAAATGTAACTCCTCTATCAAAATCTCATATTAACTTCAACATGTTAAAGTAGACTATAGAAATTTAGTTTGCTAAAAGTACTCTGTATCATGGACAATTACCATTTTATATATATATATATATATATATATATATATATATATATATATATGTATATATATATATATATATATATATATGTATATGTATATGTATATGTGTGTGTGTGTGTGTGTGTGTGTGTGTGTGTGTGTGTGTGTGTGTGTGTGTGTGTGTGTGTGTGTAATACTTGTTTTCACCACTTTTTCACCATTTTTCATCATTTATTGCGGAGGTGATGAATTAAAGATGGTTCGGTCAGTAAAGTTTTCTTCCAGAAGATGTCTGATCTTAATTTCATGATTGTGATATGACTCAGATCCTATACTGTATATGTAGTCATTTTATGTCTATCACAAAATGAGCCATGTACAACTTCAATAATATTTATTGTCAATTTTCAGTGTGCTCCCTTATATCTTACATCAGGTATTCTCATCAGAGTGCCCTCTTACCTCGGTCTGTCTGGTTAGAGTGCTCCCTTCAACTAGGTTTCCCCAACAGAGTACCCCGTTAAATCAGGTGTCCCCATCAGAGGGTCCCCCTACATCGGGTATGCCCATCAGAGTGCCCCTTACATCAGGTGTCCCCATCAGATTGCCCCTTACATCGGGCATGCCCATCAGAGTGACCTCTTACATCAGGTGTCCCCATCAAAGTGCCCCTTACATCAGTTGTCCCCACCAGAGTGCCCCCTTACATCAGGTGTCCCCATCAGGGTGCCCTCTTACATTAGTCGTCCCTATCAGAGTGCCCTCTTACATCAGGTACCCCCATCAGAGTGCCCCTTTACATCAAGTGTCCCTATCAGTGTGTCCCCTTACATCAGGGATCCCCATCAGAGTGCCCCTTACATCAGGGATCCCCATCAGAGTGCCCCTTACATCAGCTGTCCCCACCAAAGTGCCCTCTTACATTAGGTGTCCCCATCAGAGTGCCCCTTACATTGGGCATGCCCATCAGAGTGCCCCTTACATCAGGGGTCCCCATCAGAGTGCCCCTTACATCAGTTATCCCCATCAGAGTGCCCCCTTACATCTGGTGTCCTCATCAGAGTGCCCTCTTACATTAGGTGTCCCCATCAGAGTTTCCCTTTACATCAGGTATCCCCATCAGAGTGCCCCTTACATCAGGGGTCCCCATCAGCGTGCCCCTTTATATCAGGTATCCTCATCAGAATGCCCCTTACATCAGACATGCCCATCAGAGTGCCCTCTTACATCAGGTGTCCCCATCAGAGTGCTCATTTACATCAGGAGTCCTCATCAGAGTGCCCTCTTACATCAGGTGTCCTCATAAATGTTACCCCTTACATCAGGTAGCCCCCACCATTATGTTACGGATTCCGTGATAAGAGGGCATCCTGAGATAGGGTGTCTCTATTACAGTGCCCCCTTACATTAGGTATTCCCATGAGAGTTCACCCTTAGACATGGTATCTCCTTACTTAAGGTGTCACAATCAGAATGCCCCCCTACATCAGGTGTCCTGCCCCTGTACCATTTAGCACTAAACAGGCAGAGGCATTCTCCTGTAATGCTAGGAGTGGGGCAGACACGTAATGTCATTGGTTGTTAGGACACTGGCAGTCCTAACAACCAATCACTGTAGAGGAAGGAGGAAAACGTCCCAGAGATGATAAAAGATAGTATAATGATGTCAATTGGGACGCAGCGGCTCCATAGACACAGCTTCTGCTCCCAATGGGACATAGATATGGGTGTGGGTGCATGTCCCCAAACTCACACTGTCTACATACAGGGCCATGTACCTGCACCTGCACAGATGTCAAATTGGGAGCATCGGCTGTGTCTGTGCAGCCACTTCATCCCAATTGACATTGGTGGGACTGCCTGCATGGGAATGCATGGAACACCTGTGCATCCCCATGCTGGTAAATACGGCCTTCGCAGGAGTGTACAGTAAAGTACGTTCTGTGTAAACAAAGCCTAATAACTGGTGATCCTACATGAAGATCCACATTCAGGTACTTTCTATTATAGGGTGACAACTGTATTCCACTTGTGTTCCTGTGTTGTCACCCTGTCACATGCACCCCTGGTTGACATTCATCATTACAGGGGGGCTCTCGGACTCTAAACTCAGAGCTACTGCATCATAGGGGAGAAAACGCATGTGAGGAGGTATGAATCAGAGAAGGAGCTCACCCCTGTGATTGTGGGTGTGATCAGTAATGACTAGGCCTCACTTGGCAACGTTCTGGGAGTATTCCAATCAGGCTTGACGAGGTACGTAAATGGCCTACACCTATCATTTTAACTTTGGTCAAGGCTGCACAACTTATTTTCATCTACTGACCCCCCTTATCTGTATAGGTTTTTGTTGTAAAGTGAGCTAACCCTTTAAAAGCTGTAGTGCTTTGCTATTTGGCAGCGCCATGTGTACAGTCCCATACCTCCCAACATTTTGAGATGGGAATGAGGGACACCTACTAGCAAACGTATGTAGGCATAGGACAAGCCCCCGTCACACCCCCTTAAAGGAGAATTAACCCCAACAAAAAGGTTAATTAAATCCACAAGAGCTTTTTTTTACCACTACTATCCCTTTATATTGGCTTTTAAAATGTACTAATGCAGCGGTTTAGAATTTGGACCAAAGGTTTAGCACTGGGAAACACTTTTTAAAAAAAGATAAAAAGTGAATTTTATATACAGCTATACAGATCAGACCAAAATGAGGGACAAATGAGGGGGACATTATTTTAAATCAGGGACAGTTGGGAGCTAGCGCTGCAGTCCCCTCCGGCTCCCTAGATAGGCTTTTGGTGGGTAATTGGGGGGGCAGTAAAAGAGTGTCCGAGCTGCCTGTTTTTACAGCCCGTGTGAATGAGACCTGGTGTGGACCTTCTAAGCTGCTTTTTTCTTGCAGTTCTGAGCCCGTCAACACTGTCCCTAAGGAATGAGAAATCATGCCAATATTTTTGTGAAGTGGCTTTTATATATATAAAATAGCACAAAATCTAAAATATTGTAAAAAAAATAATAAAATGTAAGGTGATTCTTTGTAGAAATGGAAAAAAAATAAAAAATAAAAAAGTAAAATGGCATTGAGTAATTCAATTATCGCATACGCTGTGTGTGTAAATTATATTTTTAATGAGAACAGAAGAAAAAGGTGGCATCTTGGCATCTTGTGTCCCCCATTCCACATTATAGATATCTATCTGTTTATATTTTTCCTACACAAGCTGAAAGGTTAGCGGCGGTCTGGGTTTTATTGCGTGTCCTGGAAATGCCCTGTAGCATTTGTATTAATTCACAATTAGCTTATGTATGAAAACTGTGTTTATTTAACAGCACTCTGTTAATATCAACAGGAAAAGACATTCCGTATCTAATTAGAATGTTGTTTACACATGTGGCTCCTTTATTTGGTGGATGTTTATTATTTGCGGAAACCTTTTACTTCCCCCTTGTATCTAACTACTGTGTATTGGGAGCCGGGGATTAAAGGGATCTGCTCACAAAACAAAACACCTGTATGAGAAGCCTCAGATGGGAGCTGCTATTCTCTGAATTGTAGGATGAATTCTAGTTCCAGGGCAGAGAGATCTCTCGTTGCACAGGTAACTTCAGCTTTGTTGTCCTGGAACTAATATATTATGCATATAAAACAATAATGTGGTGCTCCAGTTGTAAACAGTTAAAAATAAATAGAAACCAGTGAGGCCCAATCGGTGAATAAACAACCAAAGTCATCAAAAAATAATGATGAAAGTAAACAAAAATGGGTGTAAAACAAAGTGACTGAATCAAAGTTCATAGGTGAACATCATGGAAAGTACATCTTGAAAAATAGATCATGTGCATAGAAAAGTCTCTCACATTTCTCAAGGTGAATGAACACTTAATCTTTGAGGTGCAATCAGTGAAAGGTAAGGTTGGCGCACTTACCAGAGATGGTGGACTCATTCATTGTACAGCATAAGAGTCAAACAGGCATTCATGAGGAGATGACCTCAATGGAATCCAACATGGATAAGTCTCTCACACTTCTCAAGGTGAATGAAAACGTAATCTTTGAGGTGCAATCAATTAAAGGTAAGGTTGGCGCGCCTATCAGAGATGGTGGACTCATACACTGTACAGCATAAGAGTCAAACAAGCATTCATGAGGAGATGACCTCAATGGAATCCAACATGGAAAAGTCTCTCACACTTCTCAAGGTGAATGAAAACGTAATCTTTGAAGTGCAATCAATGAAAGGTAAGGTTGACGCACCTATCAGAGATGGTGGACTCATACTCTGCACAGCATAAGAGTCAAACAGGCATTCATGAGGAGATGACCTCAATGGAATCCAACATTGAAAAGTCTCTCACACTTCTCAAGGCGAATGAAAACTTAATCTTTGAAGTGCAATCAATGAAAGGTAAGGTTGACGCGCCTATCAGAGATGGTGGACTCATACTCTGCACAGCATAAGAGTCAAACAGGCATTCATGAGGAGATGACCTCAATGGAATCCAACATTGAAAAGTCTCTCACACTTCTCAAGGTGAATGAAAACGTAATCTTTGAAGTGCAATCAATGAAAGGTAAGGTTGGCGCTTACCAGAGATGGTGGACTCATACACTGTACAGCATAAAAGTCAAACAGGCATTCATGAGGAGATGATTTCAACGGAATCCAACATGGAAAAGTCTCTCAGACTTCTCAAGGTGAATGAAAATGTAATCTTTGAGGTGCAATCAATGAAAGGTAAGGTTGGCATGCTCACCAGAGATGGTGGACTCATACACTGCACAGCATAAGAGTCAAACAGGCATTCATGAGGAGATGACCTCAATGGAATCCAACATGGAAAAGTTGATGATTTAGAGAATGAGCCCCGTCCAATATTGAGGGAGAGGTTCCAACATCGGAAAGCACGCAAGTAAAGATGGCGGCAGCTATGTGCTTACATCTGTAGACCAAAGGCCCCCCTTTTTATTACACCCATTTTTGGTTTAATTTCATCATTATTTTTTATGACTTTGGTTATTTATTCACTATATTCACCGACTGGACCTCACTGGTTCCTATTTTTGTTCAACTGTTTACAACTGGAGCTCCACATTGTTTTATATGTTTTGGATACACTATATGTCTAGTGGAATGTTGGCAGCTCACTAGACTCTGTGTGCAAATGTATACATTTTTTATATTCTTTTAACTAATGTGCAGCCCAGCATTCTTAGAATGCCACTTTCCACATTAGGCTTCTCATTCCCTTTAGGTTGAGTTCCCTACCACTTGACCCCCCGGGCCTTTTCTGGCTCTTTTTTTTTACATGTAACAATCAGTATTTTTTGCTAGAAAATTTCCCAGAAACTCCAAACATATTTTTATTTTTTTTAAGCAGGGGCCTTAAATAAATAAAAATAAATAAATGTTTGCATTTTTTTATATCACAGGGTATTTGCACAGCGGTTTTGTAAATTCACTTGTAATGGAAAAAATAAACTTTTTAAAATTTGAATGCAAAAAACACAATACATAACCCAATTTGGTAAAATATAAAAGATGATGTTACGCTGAGTAAATTGTTGTCACACTTTAAAATTGCACATGCAACGGCGACATACAACATCAATTTTACTATCCATAGGAGACGCTTTAAAAGCCTTTACAGTTTACCAATGTAGATTTACACAGGAGGTCTGCTGCTAGAATTACTGCCCATGATCTGACGTTTGTGGTGATACCTCACATGTGTGTGACCATTACTGTTTGCATGCATGCAGGTCCTATTTGTGCATTTGCACGTGCGCACAGAGGGGGTTCTTTACATTTTTTTTTTTAAAACAATTTATTTATGTTTATTTCTACACTGTACCTTTTTTTTTTTGTACCACTTCTACTGCTGTCACAAGGAATGTAAACATGTGATAGGTACTCTTTATGGAGAGATCTGGGGTCTATAAGACCCCACATCTCTTGGGGGTCTAATGGATGTGTTGTATCAGTTTTTAATTGTATGAATAACATGTTTATTTAAAGTAAAAGGCAAGTCAAAATACCGAAACTAAACTTAAATCCACTCCTACTCCCATTCTAAGCCTATTCTATCTACCCTGTAAAAGGAAAGATGTCCAGACTTACCTACTCTAAAGTCACTCCGGTCTGGTCACATGATCAGCTGTCAGCGTATCTTCTGTGTAGAGGAGGGACAGCCGACAATAGATGGCCCATAGTAAGCCCATGGGTGATGTCATCACTCAGTCTCTGCAGCCATTGTCAGCAATCACTCCTCTTTACTAAAGCCGGCACTGGATTATGTGACTGCACCGGATTGACTTCAGAATATGTAAGTATAGACGTCTTCCCTTTTACATGGCAGATCAAATAGGCTTAGAATGCGGTGGGAATGGATTTAAGCTTAGTTAGGGTTTGGCTTTCTTTCTACTTTAACAAAATATGAGTTGATGAGCACACCCATGGGAGAAGCATGCTGGGCTTTCTAAGCCCAGCACTATCTGCATGCTTGCTGACAGCTTAGGTAAAATATAAAGAAGAAAGGAGGGTGCACCAACCTTGTGCATTACCAAAAATAATTTTAATGAAGGTAAAAACAGCAATGGTTATACTCACATACAAATGTGGTATACAAGCATTCAAGGCAACAGCAATAGCAAACAGTTCCTCATAGGTCAATAGGGGGAACCAAAGATGCCGGAGGACCAGATGGTATTGCAGGGTGGCTAACGCTTTTCGAAGGAGGACCCTCTTCCTCAGAGCCAAAGCGATGAATAACTGGCTTTCATCGTTTTGGCTCTGAGGAAGAGGGTCCTCCCTCGAAACGTGTTAGCCACCTTGCAATACTGTCTGGTCCTCAGGCATCTTTGGTTCCCACTATTGACCTATGAGGAACCATTCGCTATTGCTGTTGCCTTGAAAGCTTGAATACCACGTTTGTATGTGAATATAACCATTGCTGTTTTACCTTCATTAAAACCCTTTCATGACTAAGCCTATTTCTGACATTTGGTGTTTTTTTTTTTTCTAGAAAATTACTTAGAGCCCCCAAACATTATATATATTGTTTTAGCATAGAATCTAGAGAATAAAATGGCGATTGTTGCAAAATTTTATGTCACACAGTATTTGTGCAGCAGTGTTTTAAATGCAACTTTTTGGGAAAAGGGACACTTTCATGAATTTTAAAATTGCACGCACTTGTGGAATGGCGACAAACTATGGTACCAAAAAGTCTCCATAGGCGATGCTTCAATTTTTTTTTTACAGTTACCAGGTTAGAGTTACAGAGGAGGTCTAGTGCTACAATTATTGCTCTCGCTCTGATGATCACGGCGATACCTCTTATGTGTGATTTGAACACCGTTTACATATGCGGGTGCGACTTCCGTATGCCTTTTCTTTGCTGCGCGAGCTCGCGGGGACAGGGGCGCTTGAATTTTTTTTTTCTTATTTATTTATTTATTTATTTATTTATTTTCCATGAAAATTTTTATTGAAAGTAACGAGAATACAGCTTACTTGACAGTGTTATAGAAGCGATTGTTATATACAGAAAAAGAAAAGAAGGTGAGCATAACATTTATCCAGATCAAAACATCAAGTCATCCATTTGATCACTCTGTGGTTTGAGGCAAGAGGTCCGTAGGGATATATTTCAAGATGATTAGCTAGCAGTATAAAGCCTTTGGGAACGTGTTAGTCCTACACAAGCTACGCCTCGTTTGGGGTAGGTTCCTTGACTCATTCATTTGTAGGCCTTTTAAATGTGGGGGTGTTCCCATGGCGAAAGATTAATTGTCATTCTCGCCTCAATCGTCTTAAGGAGTAAAACCTTCACCTAGCCTATATGAGTCTGGATAAGGTGTTCAGCTTCTAATTGGCCTTTCTTATTTATTTTATTTCTTTTTATATTATTAAGTTGTGGTTAAAAAAAAAAATATATCACTTTTATTGCTGTCACAAGGAATGTAAACATCCTTTGTGACAGTAATAGGTGGTGACAGGTACTCTTTATGGAGGGATTGGGGGTCTAAAAGAAAGTGCAGATGTGTTAAGAAAATGTCTGTTGGTGCTTTACCATTATGGTGCTGCATAGTTCCAATTCCAATGCCTCTTGCAGAGCCAGCTGTATGACACAAATGATCTGTTTAGCTGTAAGCATTCCTTTCCTACAAATATAAGGGGCCAATGACTTCCAATAAACTGGTTTAAGCAGGGGTTCCCTAAGACCTGAAAATTATTTCAAGGGTACCTTTGGAGTAAAAAGGTTGAGAAAGGCTACAATAGATAGTAAAACCAGAGGTCTAGCAGGCATGAGTCCACAGGTGTCAGACCAAGTTGTGGCTCCTTTCACAGATATATTTTTATATTTTCCTGGTATCAGCAATGGGAAATGCTGAGAGAAGAAGCACAGTCAGTCTGTAGTGTGTATGAAGAGAGATCTCTGTGATAAAACACCTCCATGTTCTCCGTACTCATCAGAGACCATTTAATGTGGGCTGAACATGACTAAACATTTCAATCTACATGTTCATTCTGAACTAGTGACCCTTTTTGAAAAAAAAACAAAAAACATTAGGGAGATGGAAAGTCTTACAAGCTCAATAAAAGATATGAATGTTAAATTCCACAATGCGTAGTTCTACTGGATTGAGTTTGCCTGTACCGATGAATTCAAACAACTATTGGCAACCTAGCTGAGCTGATGTCACGGCAGTACCGGGGTGAGTTGTCGAGATCCTTAAACGTCCCCGCAATATCCACACGGTGAATGTGACCAGGGCCTCTCCCGATGGTTTAGCCGGTGTGTGCCCTCACCTATTATACCCTATCCCTCCTCCCACTTTCCTGCCCCCCCCCCTTTTTTCCCTTTTTCATGACTTAGTATAAAGGCTTGTCTCCCCTAACTTCCAATTAGATGTTGCAGGGTCTCTTTGAAGTTTAAACAAACCGACCCACAGTGGGTACGTGGGTCACCCCTCCTTGAGACCGACCCCTAGCCCCCTCCTGCCGCCCTCCCCTCAATTGTATTTTCTGCTGTCATGACCTACTATTTTGAATAATGTGCCTGACGATCTCATTTCTACTGCCTTTTGAGGCCTATCAGCTTATCTTAGCAGTGTATACTATGTTTCATATTACCTGTTATATGTGGATTGGTTTTTTTAACCACTTTTTCTCTGGTGTCCCTTTTCATGTTCCTTTCTTTTTATAAGTGCTGAAAACCTTTAAATAAAGAATGTATTAAAAATGGAAGTAATATATGCATAGAGAAATAGAGATAGAGAGGCATTACTACATTCTAAGTCAGTGTAGGGAATAATAGAAACATTGTGCAATAATATAACATCAGCGACTGAGGTGCTGACCCAATCTTGTGGTCATCCTGAAGGTCTGCCTGCTTAAAAAGGAGCTGTCCTCTTTCTATCTGCTAGCTATTTTTTTTTTACTCCATACGAAATAGAGCAAAACACGGCAGCGGCTGGGGATGGAGCAGCAATGGGAAGTGTGGATCTGTCATTGCTAGAAGAGGGCAAACTAGGAGTTAAGTTTGCAATAATGGCAAATGCTCCTGGGGACATAGTTCCACTTTATACCTGTCAGTGAAGAAATAGGAGGTCTGACATTTCTGACCTCTTCCTCTGAAAATTCTAGTTAACTTGCTGTATTGCCCACCCGTGTACAAGTGTCAACGGCCTAGAAGAAGTGTGCAGAACGGGAGAGTCTGAGAAAGACAGAAGCCCTTATTTGTATACTAGGGGTCAGCATGATAGCCAGGCAGCTAACATTTTCAGAGGAAGAGGCCAACTATAGCAGCTTCTGGGCGCTTAGGATACAGGTTTTCTTTAAAGGTGATTTCTGTTCCCTATATTTACCCTTTAATTTTTCGTACACTGCAGGTTTTTTTCCGTTTCAATCTTTTCATTAAGTAAAAACACATTATAATTTAACAAAGGTGAATGCAGAACGGCACTGTCATCAAAGTCAGCAAAGCAAAAGATGGCGACAATAACATATTTAAAGGATGAGGGGTTCAGCCAGGAACCCACCAAAATGTTTACTAGCAGTTCCCTGATCACGATATAAATAATTAAAGTATATCTAAAACTTAAACTTTTTTTTTGTTTTGTTTTTATTAAAGTAGGTTTTTTTTATTTATTTTTTGCTATGTGTATCTCATTATGGAGATTTCCCTTCACCCCCTCTCCTACAGCTATAAGAGGAAGTGTGAGTGAATCTCCATAAAGCAAGGGAATGCTCCAGCTGTCAATGAAAAAGGTGTCCCCAGTTGGAAGATCTCCCCTCTGTTTTTAGTGTCAACTGTAAATTTGGGATTTTTGCTCACTCTCAGTCCCAGCCACAATGGTCACTAGACCAAATTTAAAGGTGAATATCCCCAACAGTGACACAAGCAGCATGCTTTTTAAGGTTTACATGCAATATTTTTAACTTGTATCAATAAAATATATTTTACATTTTTATTATTTTGTGTGATCTCAGTTGCACCATGAAAGTCTTGTCTACGCGTGAATGTTTTAGGTCTGTCGAAAATTGACTTGGTGCCTTGAAGTTAAATGCTAGTCCCTTATGCCTTCACTTCTACCTAAAAAAATACATATGATAACATTTTGAGTTTTTTTCCATATTTTTTTATTGTTTTCTGGATAATTTGTACAAACAAAAAACTATTATACAGAATAGCTACAGCACATGTAAAGAATAAACTTGTGACATTAAACATCAAGGCACCAACTTTACTTATGTCCCCATATACAGGTGTCCTATAATCACCACTGTTCCCTCGTATTGCCAAGTATTGAGATTATCCTATAGAAGTCAATATACTTGGCTCTCCATTAGCCATATTGTACAGTGGGAAATGAAACACCACCTTGGACATGTTTCACCCAATTATGCTTCCTCAGGACAATGAGATGAATATCAAAACTAATAGATCAAATGTCTGGAAAAAGAAATACTGTAGACGACACTTAAAAAATTGTCCCCATGGGGAAGAGAAAGAAGAGAGAGGGAAGATTTGCCCCTTTGGGCAAGAAAACTGCAGAGATATAGGGAGAGAGGGGAGAACTCCTGCTTTGTGGAAGAAAGCTATATTGATATAGGGCGAGAGAGGGAAGATATCTCCCCTTGGGGTAGTAGGCTGTATTAATACAGGGAAAGAGAGGGAAGATCTCCCCCATTGGAGAATAAAACTGTAGTGATATAGGGAAAGAGAGGGAAGAACTCCTTCCCTGGGTAAAAAAACTATATTGATATAGGGAGAGAGAGGGAAGATATCCCCCCTTGGGGTAGTAGGCTGTATTAATACAGGGAAATAGAGGGAAGATCTCCCCCATTGGAGAATAAAGCTGCAGTGATATAGGGAAAGAGAGGGAAAAACTCCTTCCCTGGGAAAGAAAACTATATTGATATAGGGAGAGAGAGGGAAGATCTGTATTAATATAGGGATGGGGAAGGAAGATATCACCTTTAATTCCTCCTGTATTGAATTGTATTGTAACTGTACTGTTTGCCCTAATGTGGTAAAGTGCTGCACAAACTGTTGGCGCTATATAAATCCTGTATAATAACAATATTAATATAGGCAGAGGGGAGGAAGATTTTCCCCTTGGGGAAGAAAGCTGCAGTGATATAGGGAGAGAGAGGGAAGATCCCCTTGGGGGAGAAAGATGTATTAATATAAGAGGAGACAGGGAAACCCCCCCCCCCCCCCCCCCCCCCCTTGGAGAAGAAAGCTGCAGTAATATAGGGAGAGAGAGGGAAGAACTCCTTCCCTTGGGGAAAAAAAAAGCTTTAGTGATATATATAGAGAGGGAATATCCCCCCTTAGGGATGAGGGTTGCAGTGATATGGCCCTTATTTTCGTCTCAGTTTCAGTTTATCACAATGGATGAAACGCCCATGTTTTTATAAGATACCGGAGAGGTAAATCAATTGCTGTCTTCTTTATCTACTGAGAAGTGTTGTGGGCAGATAGATATATGGGTTCCCAACTCCACCCACCTGGCTGTAACTGTTTTTTCTTTTTAATATGGTGGCGGAGGAGTAGAGACTGTGAGCTTGGAGGGTGTAGAACCAGGAACTCTGACATAGTGATTTTCCTGCTAAAGTCCTGGAGATCTAAGAAGCTTGGAGAGGATTAAACTTGCCAGCACTGAGAGATCAGCTCACGGTAAACTGCCCACTAGTGTGTGAGGAAGTGAGGAAGATAATTCTTAGAATCACATTTTTCCTTTTGTATGTACCAGGCTTCCAGCTCTCTGCCATCCAGAGCCATTGCTGTTCCTATGCAGTGCACCCCTTTTTACGTTCATTAATAATTTGTAAGTCGTTTACTAACCTCTGGAGATCTGCAGAGCATTGACTCCATCCAGATACTCCATGCCAGATACGTGTTAATAAAATTTGTAGAGAATCTCATCCTTGGAAATCAGTGCTGGCACCAGCATTGGATTTATGGTTCCCCCCCTCTTAATCCCTGAACATCTGCTGGTCCTGCAGATATATTTTTATTGGAGCCGTGTTACTGGAAAAGAGAGTATCCCAATAAATTACTATGAAAATGTATTGAAATAAGTGAAAAAATCTATCTATCTATCTAGCTATCTATCTTAAGAGATATTTTGCCACTTCCAATAGATTAGATACAATAGATAGATAAGTAGAAAGATCATATATTATCTATCTATCTATCTATCTATCTATCTATCTATCTATCTATATTCTATCCATCTATATGTGTTGCTAGCTATTTCACGTCTGTCTATCTAGCTGTTTGTCAATTGGTCTTTCTGTCTACAGTATATCCATCTGTTCGTCTATCTCTGTATTTCTTATGATTGATTATAGTTACAAATAATATTCTGCTTGAAAACAGTGATCCAAGGCAGGGAAGAAAACAATTGATTTGTTTAAATCAGAAGGCAATGAGCTCTCACAAGCAGGGCCCTAACAACCCTCTTGTATTAAATGAATTGTATTGTATCTCTACTCTCTCCCTTTATATTGTAAAGTACTGTGCAAATGGTTGGTGCTATATAAATTCAGAATCCTTTTCAGTATGAATCAGTATTGTTATTAGTTTCAACTTTTAAAGTCCATGAATAGCCATTTTTACTTGGTTTTAAAAAGAATAAGGTCTAGATCAGAGGTGTCCAACCCGTGGCCCCAGAGAGTTTAGCATGCAGTCCAAGCCCATCTGGAGGGGCACCAGGGATGCCATGCAAGCACACCAGCCAGAGTGGCCGACACAGACAAGCCAGGCCCATGCACATCTGTAGAGATGACAGGGATGCCGTGCAAACACAGCAGCCTTGGCAGCCTACATTGACAAGCCAGGCAAATGCACTCATGGAGGGATGCCGGTGCTGCCATATTTGCAATAGCACCGAGGAATGCAGGGGCGCCTGGTAAATAATTGCTGCATGGCCAGATCTAGAGGAGTGCGCTACCCCAAATCCCTTCGCCCACAACCCCCCACCACCACCTCCTCCACACAGCATTTACATTGTCTATATTCACAACGGAAAGTAGGACCATGAAAATTGTATCAGCAGTTACTCCTGTGGCTTTCAGTGGATGGGTGCGGATATCAGCCCCGTCCACTATAATGACAGTACGGCAGCAGCTGCACCTATTCTCGGCTCTCTACTTAGGTTGACGCGTTTCAGCCTATAAGGCCTTAGTCATAACCCATGACTAAGGCTTTATAGGCTGAAACGCGTCAACCTTTCCTATTTGCATTTGGTCACTGTGGCTTGATAATAAATACAACATTTTTTAAGAGCAATCCTCGGAGTGCGGATCATCTTTTCCTCATTTCTCTACTCAGCCAACGACTGTGGATTGAACAGGGAAGCTCTGCTTCCTATGTTATGTATGGGTAGTAGCACCGACTTTTTTGTTTGTATTCTGTGTGTAGGTGTGGCTGCCGCCAACCTGTCATTGTAGTGAACGGGCCCGGTGGCCTTACTTACCCGCTGATAGCCACAAGAGGAATTGCTATCAGCTATCCTTATTGTTAGTGTATTTTACACGTGGCCCAAGATAATTTCTATTCTTTCAGTGTGGCCCAGGAAGGTCAAAAGTTTGTACACCCCTGGTCTAGAGAGCAAGTGACAGAAAATCCACAAATTTTACAGCCATCACAAAGTAGTGAGTGCCAATAAACCATGAAGGACAGAGGCAGATTGAAATTTGGCCAGTTCAGCAGGAACCGGTCCAAATTTTGATCCATCTTTGGGCAGGCTTGTTGTGCTGAAGTCAGGTTTTTTCCCAATTGATCAGTGCCCCTGGCTAGAGTCGACAGCACTGATTAGTGTATTTGGATGGCAGGGAAGGCTACCACTGACTCAGAGGGGGAGGATTTCCTCATCCACTTCGAGTGTGTGGATGGGGGAATCAGGTCTTTTTTTTTTTTTTTTTTTTTTTTTTTCAATATGTTGATTGCATGAAAAACAATGAATAATGTATGGCCTGCCTAAAACATTCAATGTAAATTAGCTAAAAATAAAAGATTCTTAGGGGGCAGAAACCAATGCGATTTGTTGTGTTTACTGTAGTATGTCGGCACTTTACAAATACATTTTATAACATATTGTTTTCCCATCTGTCAGTATCTCTGATGGGACTGATAGGTAGGGCCCACTGCTGCAAAATATGATAATCCAGTATGTAGTGTTATTGGTTTAGAATGGCACTGGTATCAATGGTACAGATGCCTTTTAAATGAAAACTACTTTATTTCTGAATTTATTGTTAGATACAGTGCCTTGAAAAAATATCCATAACCCTTGAAATTTTCCACATTTTGTCATGTTACAACCAAAAATGTAAATGTATTTTATTGTGATTTTATGTGATAGACCAACACAAAGTGTCACATAATTGTGAAGTGGAAAAAAATGATAAATGTTTTTCCAAATGTTGTACAAATAAATATGTGAAAAGTGTGGCATGCATTTGTATTCAGCCCCCTTTACTCTGATACCCCTAACTAAAATCTAGTGGAAACAATTTCCTTCAGAAGTCACCTAATTAGCACATAGAGTCCACCTGTGTGTAATTTAATCTTAGTACAAATACAGCTGTTCTGTGAAGCCCTCAGGGGATTGTTAGAGAACTTTAGTAAACAGACAGCATCATGAAGACCAAGGGACATACCAGACCGGTCAGGGATAAAGTTGTGGAGTAGTTCAAAGCAGGGTTAGGTTATAAAAAAACATATTCCATGCTTTGAACATCTCACAGAGCACTGTTCAATTCATCATCCGAAAATGGAAAAAGTATGGCACAGCTGTAAACCTACCAAAACATGGCCGTCCACCTAAACTGGCCGGGCAAAGAGACCACTAATCAGAGACCATGGTGACTCTGGAGGGACTGCAGAGATCCACAGCTCAGGTGGGAGAATCTGTCCACAGGACAGCTATGAGTCGTGAACTCCACAAATCTGCCCTTTATGGAAGAATGGCAAGAAGAAAGCAATTGTTGAAAGAAAGGCATAGGAAGTCCTGTTTGCAGTTTGTAAGAAGCTATATGGGGAACGCAGTAAACATGTAGAAGAAGGTGTCCTGGTCAGATGTTACTAAAATTGAACTTTTTGCCATAAAAGCAAAATTCTATGTGTGGTGAAAAATTAACACTGCACATCACCCGGAACACACCATCCTCATTGTGAAACATGGTGGTGGCAGCATCATGTTCTGGGGATCTTTTTGTTCAGCAGGGACAGGGAAGCTGGTCAGAGTTGATGGGAAGATGGATGGAGCCAAATACAGGACAATCTTAGAAGAAAACCTGTTATGCCGCGTACACACGAGCGGACTTTTCGAGGGATTAAGTCCGACAGACTTCCGAAGGAGTTCTGCCGGAGTTCCGACAGAGTTCTGACGGACTTTTCGAATGAGCGGACTTGGCCACACACAATCACACCAAACTCCGACGGATTCGAACGTGATGACGTACGACTGGACTCGAATAAGGAAGTTCATAGCCAGTAGCCAATAGCTGCCCTAGCGTCGGTTTTAGTCCGTCGGAATAGCATACACACGAGCGAATTTTTCGGTAGGAACTGGGTCCGGCGGAGTTCCGTCGGAAAAATTTGAAGCATGTTCCATTTTCTAAAGTCTGTCAGACTTTTGCGAATCAAAAGTCCGTTGCAGCCCACACACGATCGAAAAGTCTGACGGAATCATTCTGTCAGACTTTGGATGTTAAAAAGTCCGCTCGTGTGTACGGGGCTTTAGAGTCTGCAAAAGACTTGAGACTGGGGCGGAGGTTCACCTTCCAGCAGGACAACAACCCTAAACATACAGCCAGAGCTACAATAGAATGGTTTAGATCAAAGCATTTTCTTGTGTTAGAAAGTCCCATTCAAATTCCAGACCTAAATCTAATTGAGAATCTGTGGGAAGACTTGAAAATTGCTGTTCACAGACACTCTCCGTCCCTGACAGAGTTTGGGCTATTTTGCAAAGAAGAATTTGAAAAAATGTCCCTCTCTAGATGTGCAAAGCTGGTAGAGACATCCCCAAAAAGACTTGCAGCTGTAATTGCAGTGAAAGGTGGTTCTACAAAGTACAAAGTATTGTGTAAAAAGTGTGAGCTGGGGTTTAGCTTCAATTTGTTAGTGTATTTAAATCTGCTAGTGCATCTAACATCCCCTCCCCCACCAGACAATGCTGGTGTCCAAATGTGCCCTTGTGCTCTTTCATCCACAGTGTGGGTACTCTAAGGCCTGATTCACACCTATGCATTTTTCGTGCTTTTTGCATTTTTCTGATTTGCACTACAGAACGTGTTCCATAGGAAACCATGTTAAATGGACTGTAGTGCAAATATGAAAAATGCAAAAAGCACTAAAAATGCATAGGTGTGAATCAAGCCTAAAACAAGGGGTGTTGTCCTGGGCAGATCACCAGGTCAAAACAAGGGGGAAAAAAAACATAAAAAAATGAATGCAGTTGTCTAATGATTTATAATCTGCACTATAGAGTATTACATTTTTGATTTTGGGTTTAATACCCCTTTAACGCTTACATTTCATCAACCTCTAATGCAGCCTTTTCTCCCATGGAACCCTAGGGTTCCTCCTGAGGCTGCTAGGGGTTCCTTGAGCTGTGAACAGGGATGGATTGATCTCCTGCCTGATGGTTGCCACATTGTTCTGGCACCAACACCACTACAGAATCACTCAAATGGGACCAGTGGAGCTTCTCTGGTCTCTCAGGTAAGTAACCCCTGACGCCTGTGATCATGTTCACCATCTGTAATAAGATTCTTCTAATCGGCCAATGTAAGGACCATTCCCCCCACTGGCCCCCAAAGTATGGGGGCCCAACCCTTTAAAAGGGACCTTTTTTCATGGCTCACTATTGTTATGAAAATTCCTTTCATTGATCACTAAGGCAAGGAATCTCTTCTCTCATTGACCCAAGGTGTGGTGTGGCTAATGTACCATAAGCAGTAGATACCATCTTATTTCTCTTTACAGTTTCTAATGTTAATATACATGGTAGCGGCCCTTTGATCGTCTTTTATTTCTACAAATGAAATCAATTGACTCTCTGCAGTAGTGACATTAGCTACAAACCAAAGAGTAATAGTAGGGTCTGTGAGGTTGCATACAAAAATAGATGTTCCCTTACTCTAGTTTCATTAAGGGCCGTTTCACACCAGGAAATGTACAGGAACACGCTGCATGTTCCTGTTTTTCGTTCACATGTGGCGCAGTGTGGTGCGATTTGATCCCATTAATTTTGAATGGGCTGAATCACATTGCTTTAAAACAACACACTGTAACTAGAACTGCATTTGCGACCTGCATTTGAGGTATTGTTAACTTAAAGTGTAACTAAACAGTAAAATCAGTCTGTATATGCAGTAAAGCATGCTTGTTATACTCACTGTGGAAACTAAGGGGTTTATCCTCTGCATTCTGTAAGAAAGGCTATTTGATCCTATCTTCTATTCCTCCCCTTCTTCCTCTGTCCCCAATAAATCTCCTGATAGAACAGAGGCTAGGGGACAAGCTGCACATGCACTCCTTGAGAGAGTGCATGTGATCAGCACAGGACCAATTAGCACTGTCCAGACAGAGGGTCAGGGGTCCGAGGACAGTCAGAGCAGAATGAAAACTCCTCCTACACCTACAAGCTTTAACCAGAAACTGATAGAGGTCACAAGACTGCTATATACTGCTGATGAAAAAAGGTACTTAACAGTTTATATTTACTAAAACTATTGCATTTCCATGTTCTGTGTACTGTGCGAGACCAGATATAGTGAATGCAGGGTCCTGGGTTTAGTAACATTTTAACATTAACACCCGTTGCAGATCGCAACTGCAATGATTTTTGAACGCGGTGCAGGAAATGCATGGATCATAGGATTTCTGCAACGCATTCTGGTGTGAATGGCCACTAATGCCAACTGTCCCAGATTTTCCGGGACAGTCCCACATCTAGGTGCTCTCTCCCAATAAAGCTTTATTCCAAATGGTGTGTGGGGGTTTATAGCATCACTTATATATATTTTTATTAATCATATACTGTATAATTATACATAAGCTAAGGAGTGTTGTACTGTATTGCCATCAAAGACAACAGCAATTTTGTATTTAAAATTAAACTTAAATTTGGCCTCATCAGTAAACTAAAAACGCAAGCATTCAAGACATATACCTCATAAAGAAACTTGACGTGATAAAAAAAACTTTGTACTTTAGCTGACCAATGAATGGTATGACTTTCTATTTAGGAATAAAAAACTAGGAAGCGGGTCTAGAGGTATGATAAGAAGCCAATACTGGAACAAGTGCATTTAGGTAGTGTGTAGATGACGGGAGAACTCAAATGTAAAAAGGATGGAAAAAAATGCGAAAACAATATTATATAAAAAAAATGATGTTGATAATTATACTTGGTATGTAATACCATCTTATTCCAAAGCATTATGAATCTGGATTTAGAGAAAACATACCTGTTCAAAACACACCTTTGTGATGCGATGTGTTACACACTAAATGCCCTGTACACACGGTCAGACTTTCCGAAAGAAAATGTGTGATCGTGTGTGGGCTCCATCTGACTTTTTCTGTCGGAATTTCCGACACACAAAGTTTGAGAGCTGGATCTAAAATTTTCCAACAACAAAATCCGATTAAATTAAATTAAATTAAATTACGATTGTGTGTAAACAATTCCAACGGACAAAGTGCCACACATGCTCAGAATAAATTACGAGACGAAAGCTATTGGCTACTGCCCTCTTTATATTCCCTTCGTACGTGTTCTACGTCACTGCGTTCTGAATGATCAGATTTTCCGACAACTTTGTGCGACCGTGTGTATACAAGACAAGTTTGGGCCAAAATCCGTCTGAAAATATCAGATGGATTTTGTAGTCGGAATGTCCGACCACGTGTACAGGGCATAACACAGCTACGTTGATAAGTATTTTGCAGTGCCATTCATTCACAGCTTTGATACACATATGCTGCAATGCACCACAAAGGAACATAAATGCACTACTGTGTATTCTGGTGTGCTGTGTTGGAAAAAAAAGCTGCATGTCCATTTTGTGGTCTATTGTTCAGCATTCTCAAAATTAATTGCTTTATTGCAATGCATATCAACATGTGACGCAACGTGCATTAACGCATCACACAAGAACAAATAGATTCAGATCCCACAAATTGTTTAGGTATAATAATTACATAATAGGAAACAACTGATGGTGCTATGAGTTAGGGCGTATAGTTTAATTGCAAATTATACAAAAGGCACATAATATATATATATATATATATATATATATATATACTTTGCTACAATGTAAAGTAATGAGTGTACAGCTTGTATAACAGTGTAAATGTGCTGTCCCCTCAAAATAACTGGCAACATAAGTGAGTACACCCCTAAGTAAAAATCACAAAATTGGGCCAAAGTGTCAATATTTTGTGTGGCCACCATTATTTTCCAGCACTGCCTTAACCCTCTTGGGCATGGAGTTCACCAGAGATTCACAGGTGGCCACTGGAGTCCTCTTCCACTCCTTCATGACGACACCACAGAGCTGGTGGATGTTAGGGACCTTGCGCTCCTCCACCTTCAATTTGAGAATGCTCAATAGGTTTTAGGTCTGGAGGCATGCTTGGCCAGTCCATCACCTTTACCCTCAGCTTCTTTAGCAAGGCAGTGGTCATCTTGGAGGTGTGTTTGGGGTCGTTATGTTGGAATACTGCCCTGCAGTCCAGTCTCTGAAGGGAGGGGATCATGCTTTGCTTCATATGTCACAATACATGTTGGCATTCATGGTTCTCTCAATGAACTGTAGCTCCCCAGTGCCAGCAGCACTCATGTAGCCCTAGACCATGACACTCCCACCACCATGCTTGACTGTAGGTAAGACACACTTGTCTTTGTACTCCTCACCTGGTTGCCACGACACACGCTTGACACCATGTGAACCAAATACGTTTATCTTGGTCTCAACAGACCACAGGACATGGTTCCAGTAATCCGTGTTCTTAGTCTGCTTGTCTTCAGCAAACTGTTTGCTGGCTTTTTTGTGCATCATCTTTAGAAGAGCCTTCCTTCGCCCTTGTACACACGGTCGGAGAATCTGTCGGAATGAGTCTTATCGGACCGTGTCATCAGATAATCCGACTGTGTGTGGTATGCATCGGACTGATTCCGTCCGAATCTCCGTCCGACCCAATTTTCCAACATGTTGGAAATATTTCCCGACCAACTGGGCCGAACGGACCTAATCCGATCATGTGTAGAGCATTTTGATCGGACCAAGTGCCACGCATGCTCAGATCAAATTCCTACATCAAAGCTATTGGCTACTAGCCTGAATGTAGTCCCATCATAACGAAATTACATCATCACGTTCTTAAAAATCTGATTTTTCGCCAACTTGGCCCGACCGTGTGTATGCAACAGTTTCAGACACAATCCGTCGGACTAAATCCGACAGGCAAAATCCGACGGATTTGGTTGGCAAAATCTCCGACCGTGTGTACGTGGGCTTCTGGGACTACAGCCATGCAGACCAATTTTATTCAGTGTGTGGCATATGGTCTGAGCACTGAGAGGATGACCCACCACCCCTTCAACCTCTGCAGCAATGTTGGCAGCACTCATCTATTTCGCAAAGACAACCTCTGGATATGACGCTGAGCATGCACACTCAACTTCTTTGGTGGACGATGGTGAGGCCTGTTCTGAGTGGGACCTGTCCTGTTAAACCGCTGTATGGTCTTGGGCACCATGCTGCAGCTCAGTTTAAGGGTCTTGGCAATCTTCTTATAGCCTAGGCCATCTTTATGTAATGCAATAATTATTTTTTTCAGATCCTCAGAGAGTTTTTGCCATCAGGTGCCATGTTGAACTTCCAGTTACCAGCATGAGAGAGTGAGAGCGATAACACCAAATTTAACACACCTGCTCCCCATTCACACCTGAGACCTTGTAACACTAACAATTCACATGGCGCAGGGGAGGGAAAATGGCTAATTGGGCCCAATTTGGACATTTTCACTTAGGGTGTACTCACTTTTGTTGCCAGCGGTTTAGACATTAATGGCTGTGTGTTGAGTTATTTTGAGGGGACAGCAAATTTACACTGTTATAAAAGCTGTACACTCACTACTTTACATTGTAGCAAAGTGTCATTTCTTCAGTGTTGTCACATGAAAAGATATAATAAAATATTTAAAAAAATATGAGGGGTGTACTCACTTTTTTGAGATTATATATATATATATATATATATATATATATATATATATATATATATATATATATATATATATATATATATAGGTATATACACCCAAGGTTCAATCAGAATAAATGGTCCATATAGTGTACTTAGTGTTGAGTTATTCACTTTAAGGTCATCACAGAGGACAGAGGAACACTCTTTACATCTGGAGGAAACGTACTATATCTATAGAGGAATAGTGTTGTCACCATAGACTTCTTGTAGACAAGATGGTCAGATGGTGCTCTCTACTAGCTCTCTACAAGCTGCTCTTTTCCTCTGCAAATGCTCCGTGGGGCAAGCTGTACTGGGAGGTGATACAGGGATCTTAATTGCTAAATTGCTTTGGCCTTTTTCCCCAGTGTGAACAGACCAGTCACCTGACCATTGCTGACATCAGAAAGAGTACAGCATGGGATTAGGCTGCCCTCTGCTATGGACTCCAGGGGCCATCTTGGGAAAGCCTGTTTCCATGGGATTATGGCATGCCTTTTGGGCACAGATATGCTACATTGTATATATAGCATGATCTGCTTCACAAGGTGACCCCTGGATTGGGAAGTCTAGGTAGGGACAGGAACCTGTAGGGACAGATAGAATCTGGATGCTTCCTCACCCGCATATTAGGTGATTAGTAAGACCTCATCTGGAATATGCAGTTCAGTTTTGGGCGCCAGTTCTCACAAAGGATAATCGGGGAACTGGAGAAAGTGCAGAGAAGGCAAACCAAACTAATAAGAGGCATGGAGGAGCTCAGCTATGTGGAAAGATTAGAGGAACCGAATGTATTCACTCTTGAGAAGATGACTTTAAGGGTGTATATGATGAATATGTATAAATACATAAGTGGTCCATATAGTGAACTTGGTGTTGAGTTATTCTCTTTAAGGTCATCACAGAGGACAAGAGGGCATTCTTTATGCCTAGAGAAAAAGAGATTTACTCACCAAATACAGAAAAGTTTCTTCAAAGTAAGAGCTGTGAAAATGTGGAATAGACTCCCTCAAGAGCTGGTTCTGTCCAGCTCAGTAGATTGCTTTAAAAAAGGCCTGGATTCTTTCCTAAATGTATGTGATATAACTGGATACTGACCTTTTATAGGTAAAGTTGATCCAGGGAATACTGTATCTGATTGCCTCTCGGGGGATCAAGATGGATTTTTTTCCCCTGCTGGAGCAAATTGGATCATGCTTTGTTGTTTTTTTTTGCCTTCCTCTGGATCATCCGTGGGTATAGGATTGGGTATATGGGATTATATTATTTTTTTACCACTTTTATTGGTTGAACTAGATGGACTTGTGTCTTTTTTCAACCAGAATAACTATTTAAGAAATGTTAATGCAACCTGGTGTTCTCTCAAAAATCACCAAAACGAAACAAAAGAAGTGGTGGAATATAAAAAAAAAAAATATATATATATACGGTATATATTAGTTTCATTTTAATAATGTTATGGACATGATTTTTTTCATTCTTCGATGTGTTAGACTTGTTAGGACCCTACACAAATGGTACTTTTTACCATGTTCTATCATTTAGTCTCATGTTTTTGTCATAGCAGTCCAGTATGCACACGCCTCTGAATTAGCCTCCCAGAACTAGTACATCTTTGTGGTGTTATAATTGGGGTGTCACCCTCTCAGAATTATCGCACTTTAGTTTAGTGCGCTATTGATCTTAGAACGTTCTGTAATGGTGATAAATTGAATTATAAAATGGGCCCGCTTGTGTGTAATTATCCAGGTTTACCATATAGACAGGTTTAAAATAAATCTAATCCAGATAACACAGAGCACATTAGGCTGGCCCATCTGGTATTTAAGACCAGGACACAGAAGGAAGATGGATTCTTTGATCTAGTGACGTTCTAGGTCAGTCCTGGCCCAGCACCTGTCTGGCAAAGCTGGAAATAGTGTCTGTATGTTTCAGAACCTGCAAAGAAGTCTCATTAGGCTTTGTCACCTCTTCCACATCTTCTGCAGGGAACAGCAGATGTGATCGGCAGAAAATTCCGCACAAGACCTGAATTAATTCTCCTACACGGGTACCGTATCTACGGGCTCTTCGTGGTCATCATCGACATAAACTCTTTGTGGGTCCATTTGTTTTTCTTAAGACGTGCTCGGTGGTGCTGTGTGCCGTATACTTATTGAGCAATTAATGCTAGTCGCTCGCCTTCTTTAAGTAGCTTTAGCCATGGGGCTTGGCACTGCCACCATTGTCTGCGTGCCAAAAAATATCCGCAGCGACTGCCGCATCCTAGTACTAAGAGGTTTGTCTCGAAAAAATCCGCAGTGATTACGTCTGGCATATATATCACTCCGGTCGCCTTTGTGTTAATAAATATGTCCTGTTTTGATGTTGTGGTGTTGTTTTTTGTGTGTGATTTTTTTTTTTTTTGTGCTCCGTGAAAGAATTAGCATCCAAATAACCTGATCCATTTCTTTGCCATGGATTTTTGCTTTCTGGGAACAGTGACATTGCCATACAATACAGATTGAGAAAAAATACAATGGGATTATCTACTTTAGGTATATTTTGTGTCTTTTTTTTTTTTTTCACAATATCTGGCAGGTACTCAAAACCACCTTTTAAAGGGTTAAAAGTAAACACGTAGCTTTACACTGCATGATACAAGTGGCAAACAGAAGTGGTGATTTGCATTTAACGGCACATTTTACTAACCCATGCTTCCGGTATAAAAATACATATTTTTTATATCTTGTATCTGAATTTTTTTCTTTTTTTTTCTTTTTTTTAGTTTATCTAATTTTGTGTTTTAAAAATTCACTTGTTTCCTTTTTAATGAAGATTAGTACAATAAAGCATCTTTTTCATTTTTCATGTAATTTGCAACTACATTTTTTTATAGACTTCTGAAAAAAAAATTGCAGTAGAGAATGCAGTCTTTATTTGCTGGTGTGTCTATCGCTAACTTCTGGTGAGCTGGGAATTTTTTTTTTCCTGCTGGCAATGTTTCAGATGCATCTGATGCATTTTTTTTAATTCCTTTTAAATTTCTGGGCGAAAGAACAAATCCCAGTTGTATAAAAACGGGTAAAGGTGTTCCAATGGAAAAAATATTAAAAAAAATAAATAAAGAAAGTTTATGTTGGCATTAGCCCTCTGTGTACCCTTTGATTTGGTAAATTGTGTTTTTGATGGTAATAGAGGAAACTGCAGATGAGATCTTTACAAAGAGCATAATCCTTTAGAAAAAAAAAATAGAAGAATTTCGGCCTCCTGCTGGCTTCTTTGCCTCTTTGGTACCTTCCAGACTTGTACAGAATTGCTGGACTGGTGCCCACTGATGTCATGGAAACACTGAAATTACTGGGAATGATTCATGTCTATGCTGTTCTCTTATCCTCCCCCACACAAACAGGAGCTGCTTTTACCCCCCCACACCCCAATATAGATATTTATATACATGCATATACTGTGCATGCATTTACTGTATAAAAAAAAATATATAAATATATATACATATAAATTTATATATATATATATTTTTCTTTTTCTTTTTTTTGGTAAAATAGTAGACACTACATAACTGGGAATTTGAAATTAATTTAGTTTTGGTTAAGGTGCAAATACTTGGTAGATGAGTTTTTTTATTTTTTTTTATTTTTTTATATTTATGAAGATTTTTTTGTAAACATGTTATATAAATGCTTACCGAAATACTACGTTGATACAATTAAAAAATTAAATGAGCATCACTGACTCTAAGTATACCATAAATAATAAAGCTATCCATTTATCTATCTATCTATCTATCTATCTATCTATCTATCTATCTATCTATCTATCTATCTATCTATCTATCTATCAATCTATCAATCTGTCAATCTATCAATCTGTCAATCTATCAATCTGTCAATCTATCTATTTTATATATATATTTTTTTTAAAATAGTTTTTTGTTAGTTTTAGAAAAATATGTTACAAAACAGAGTCGGCTCAAAAGAAAACAATGTATAGCATAACAAAACCATCTCAACTGTAGTCACAACTCCGGTACCCCTCGATCAATGAGGTTAGCAGCATCACATGACCAAGGTAGGCAATCAGGAAGTAGAAGGTAGGCACTATCATAGTAAGTAGGCACATATCAGAAAACAAGCTAGAAAATTAGGACTATAACACAATAAATAATAAAGGGCAGTATGAGCAACATATAATCCCAGGGAAGATAAGAAATGGTAAAGAGGGGGGAACTGGGGGGGGCTGGACACAACGGGTCAACCCGCGCATAGCCAGCCCGCCCCCTTAAGGAACATAGGATTTACACACCATTTTAGGTCAAGGTTTAGGACTTTAGTCAAGCAAATTATCTTCTCGTGGAGGGAGATTCAATCCAAATGTCCCAAACCTTATGACATTTTTGGGGGCAACCTCGGGAGAGATATGTCATTATATAGAATGGGACTACTAAATTAACCAATTTCTTCCAGCCCTCCAAATTAGGGGGCCTATCCGATGATATTTATATATTTTTTTAACAAAATTATTTTATAAATATATCAGTTTGAACATTAAATTTTTGCCCTGAAAAAAACTTTCATCTGACCTGAGAAATTAATTTACCACCATTTGAAAAATTGTAAATGGCCACACCCAAAAAAAATGAATGGACCGTTTAAGTACACCTGTAATAGAAATAGGAATGGTGCCAGTAATGACAGATCTCCTTCTAAAAATTGGGGTGGTTGTCTGCATTCCATGATGATGTTTTGGTGTCAATTCTTTCCTAAGCAGTGACCCCAAACGAGTATACAGATAAGGAATTCTGACTTTCGTTTGGTCTATGCTTGTTCTGGGTTAGTGATTTAGAGGCATTCCAACCTGACACGGTCAGACAGCTAGCATTTTTAATAGATGGCAAACAGTGGCAGCCCATATATTTCTGTAAATCTAAACCCTAGACTTATGCCCCCGGATTTCCGATGGAAAAAGTTTGAGAGCAAGATCTAAAATTTTCCGACAACAAAATCCGATCTGACTTTTTCCGATCATGTGTAGAGAATTCTGACGCACAAAGTGCCACGCATGCTCAGAAAGAATTTGGAGACGAAAGCTATTGGCTACTGGCCTCTACGTAGTCCCATTGTACGTTTTATACGTCACCTCGTTCTGAACGGTCGGATTTTCTGACAAGTTTGTGCGACCATGTTTATGCAACACAAGTTACGGCCAAAATCAGTCGGAAAAATTCAGACGGATTTTGTGGTCGGGATGTCCGACCGTGTGTATGGGGCATTAAAGTAGAACTTCACTCTCTCAATCAACATTAATGCCCGGTACACACGGTCGGAAATTCCGACCACAAAAATTTTTCAGACGGATTTTGTCCGAAACTGGTGTTGCATATACACGTTTGCACAAAGTTGTCGGAAAATCCAACCGTTTGGAACGAGGTGATGTACAAAACGTACAACGGGACTATGTAGAGGCTAGTAGCCAATAGCTTTGGTCTTGTAATTTGATCTGAGCATGCGTGGCACTTTGTCCGTCGGAATTCTCTACAAACGATGGGAAAAAGTCGATGGGAAAAAGTCAGATCGGATTTTTTTGGTGGAAAATTTTAGATCCTGCTCTCAAAATTTTTGCGACGGAAAAAGTCCGATAGAGCCCACACACAATATAATCCGATTGGACCTTTTCCGTCGGAATTTCCCGACCGTGTGCATGGGGCATAACCGTTTTTAATCCTTATGCTGCTAGCATTAGAGAATAGATAGGAAAGTATATTGTATTTACTTGTTTGACCCATTTTTTTTACATTCCTTCAATTAATTTTCCAAACCCAAAAGCAGGAAGTATGTCATACATCTCAGGAGTCTTCAGGAGGGGAGAAGGGGTCATCTCAGCTAAGCACACCCACTTGCCTGCTTACCTGCACTGAGGGCAGATGGATTTTTGGAAGTAAATGCTATGGGAATCATCTGCCCCTACTCAAGATGGCTATAGCCAGAAATGCTAGGGATGTGTTTTTCAAAGTGATATCTCTGAAAAATAAAGCATGGAGACATGGATGGATGGGGGGGGGGGTTACTTTGCATATTAAAAAAAATTTTAATAGGGTTTTTGGTTTGTGCTGGTCAGATACAGTGTTGTTCTGCTTTAAATAAACAGGGTGGGGTTCTGAAAACAATAGACATCTGTACTCCCCTCATCTCTGGTCCGATGCTGCAGCTGCCCTCTGCCGGCTCTAAGCCGGTCAGGCATCTGAGTGGATCCTGACATTATTGTTGGCATACTTACAAAGTCTGGAGTAGCTCTGTGAAGTCAGAGCTTTAGCCCACTGTTGGCTGATTCTGGGTCACAGAAGTACAAAAATAAGTGCACTCCTGTGACATACAAGAGAAGTATGACCGAAAAAGCTTTGGCCATACTGGATACCATATTGCCGGACATCTTTTTTGTCTCCCCCCCCCCCCCCCCCACGGGGGCAGGGACTTTTCCCTATGGAATATGACATCCATTTATTTGGTCTCTTGTTCGAGAGTATTGTCATCTTTCTCTCATCTCCCCACCCCTTCACAGCTCCCAGTGGAGGAATCTTGGATAGATATGGTGCAATAGAAGTTCAATACTCTTGTTATTTATAATCCCAGGCCTGGAATAGAACGCAGCGCATTGGCGTTTATCCCTCTCTTTTTTTTTTTTCCCCATCCTCTTTCCCTCCATCCCTATTCCTCCCCCTTGTTCTTTTTGTTTTTGCTTTTGTTGTTTTGGTAAAAATAAAAATAAAATGTTCTATAAGCAAAGATATTAATATTTAAATAATATATTTGTTGTTTGTTTGAATTGTTCCTTTTTTTTTTCCTTTCTGTAAGAGCTAAAATGCCTGACTATACATTTTTGCTCTTTTTGTATTTGTGTTTGAAATGGCAATAAAAAGTAATTAAATAAAATAAACAAATAAATAAAAAGACACCGGCCAGCATTCAAACCTATCCACCAAAAACAGACATCGGGCAGATGGGGTGGGGGGGGGGGGGCTAGATGGACAGGCGGTCCGTTTACATCCGTCAGCCCCATAGAGAAGAGCGGGCTGTGTCTGTGTCCGCTCTGCATAGACAGAGCAGATACGGACCAATCATCCACCTGCTCAATGGAATGAAAGTAAAAACTGCCTTTTGCTGTCAGTTTTATGCATGAATTACTCCACAATGCCTGTAGCTATGGAGGTCAGTGAGGGCTTGATTTAAAGCATATCTAAACAGAAAAAAACAAAAATATTATATATTACAGCTTTACCACTCCTTAAATGTGGTGGCTGAATGTTTGTAAATTGGTCCCAGCTCAGGGTAGATTGTTAATTTTAACTCACAAGATATTTTTAACACAAAGAATTGTATACAATATAGAAAACATCACTACACACCAGAAAAGATTTGACTGTATCTGAGAATGTTGCTTACATACATCTGAATTGTGCATGCTCACACTATGTCACCGGAATAAGCATTTTGTTGTCCGAGTCTGAATCTGTGGAATGACGCCAGGGAGGTGGAGGGTGCCAAGTTTTAGCCGATATGCTGAAAAAATCTTGCAGATGAGAAGGAAAATTCAAGGCAATGTGGAAACATGTAATGTGAACTCGTAAGAATAGAAATAGGAGATCTGATATTGCTGCCTTGTTATTAAGGGCTCATTCACATAAATAAAAAACGCCATGTACAGATGCAGAAAGTGTCTAGTTTTGTATGTAGCATTAGTCGAGTCTACGGGCCCATTCAGACAGCTGCGTCTGGAAGTATAATATAGCGTTGCATTCAGCAAAAAAAAAAAAACTGCAGACAGCAGAAGCACCTGAGGTTGAAGATTTCAGTGTTAATTACGCTGTACACATGTAAGAATTTGTGCTAATGTTTACATGCAGAAAGCATTACTGAATCCTATTGGCCGGCTCCATTGCTTAGGGGCTTATACACTATATTGCCAAAAGTAAAGGGACACCTGCCTTTACACGCACATGAACTTTAATGGCATCCCAGTTTTAGTCCGTAGGGTTCAATATTGAGTTGGCCCACCCTTTGCAGCTGTAACAGCTTCAACTCTTCTGGGAAGGGTGTCCACAAGGTCTAGGAGTGTGTCTCTATGGGAATGTCCATTCTCCCCACCTAATCCAATCACAGAACACATTGTAGTCCTTGAAAAACTACATGGTGCTCTGTAAATGGAGGCAGTGCCAAGCAAGTGACCCCCTGTGGTTACTATTCAGAATTGCAGCTGCTCTGCACTTTGGCCCCCGGGAAGATTGCTTCTATCGCTGTAGTAGCACTAACTACTACATTGATTTGCAGTTTCTACAGATAGCTCAGGTATGAGATATACTGTACATACGTACCATACGTACATTGTGTCAAATGTAAATTTCAGTTTTATACCTTACAGAAAGTTGCATTCTCAGAGTGTAAAGATGTTGCAAGTTTCATAACATTCTGTTGAAAGTAAAATATAACTAATGGCAAAACGTTTTTTTTTTTTCAATAAAATGCAGAAGGATTAGAACCCCTGTCAGTTTGTATTGCTGTCTGTGCCTCCATTAGGGAGATTCTGCCTCTCTATTTGTCCTGTTTACCATTATCATTGAAAGTGAAAGTAAAAGAAAATCCCACATATTAGGTTGTCCCCAGAAAAGTAATAGAGGGGAACTCTTCCGAAGGGGACACTCGTTCTTAGGGGTGCAATGGATCAAAAACTCACGGATCGGATCGTTCAGCAAATAATAAATAATAATTGAATTTGCAAAAACCTGTGAAAATTCCACCACCATATAGTCCCCACTGTAATATCCACAATCTCCCCCACTGTAATATCCATGTCATCTCCCCCACTGTAATATTGGCTGAGTATGGCTGGGTACAGCTGAGCATGGCTGGGTATAGCTGAGCATGGCTGGGTATCGCGGAGTATGACTGGGTATCACAGAGTATTACAGAGTATGGCTGGGTATGGCAGAGTATTGGCAGGGTATTGGCAGAGTATTGGCTGGGTATTGCAGAGTATTGGCTGGGTATTGCAGAGTATTGGCAGGGTATGGCAGAGTATTGGCAGGGTATTGGCAGAGTATTGGCTGGGTGTTGCAGAGTATTGGCTGGGTATTGCAGAGTATTGGCATCGTATGGCAGAGTATTGGCATGGTATGACAGAGTATTGTCAGGGTATTGCAGAGTATTGTCAGGGTATTGCAAAGTATTGGCAGGTTATTGCTGGGTATTGCAGAGTATTGGCAGGTTATTGCAGAGTATTGGCAGGGTATTGCAGCAAGATACCATGGGATAAGTAGTCCTTTTAGGACCGTGGCAAACTCAGTCGGAAGTGGGAGCGGTTACCTAGCAAAACCAGGTACCCCCCGAAAGGTGGCAAATGGCAGCAGGGGAGGGGGAGGAGGCAGACAAGCGGAGCTTCCCCTTTTCGGTGGAGCTACACTTTAATGTCCCATTTAAGTCTGCATTCAAACCTGCATGTCGTGACACATTTTTTGTGCAGCAGTATAGGAAAGCCCATGCACTTGTATGGGCTTTCCTACATACGACAAATGTTCCAAAGTCAAATGCAATATTTTCCAATGCACACATTCCGGTAGAGATGTCTGTATCTATAAGTGGGTGCTGAACCGACCACCGGCTGGAACCATGTGTAGTCAAAGAAAGTAATGTCACCAGCACATCAGGATCTCCAAAAAAGGGTCCAAAGCTTTAATCAATGATCACATTGTTACTGCAGAAAGCAAAGTTTCGGAGCCACGCAGGACCCCTTCATCAGGCATGTGACATGGTGACAAGCCTGATGAAGAGGTCCTGCGTGGCTCTGAAAAGTTGCTTTCTGCTGTAACGATGTGATCATTGATTAAAGCTTCGGAACCATTTTTGGAAATGTTCCAAAGTAACTCAAGTATCTTTTTTTGACACTTAGCCAATTGCTTTCCACTAAGTTTTTTGCAAGTTTTTTTCATGTGGCAAACATGAAATTGCTATTTGCGTCTGGGCTGCTATAAAAAAAATATTGGCACCACACGTGTGTTGCATGTTATAGCACACTTTTCTTTTCTGCCCGTGTGAATGTAGCCTAATGCCGCATACACACAACTGGACTTTCCAGCATACTAGGTCCGACGGAATCAGTCCGTTGGACAATCTGATTGTGTGTGGGCTAATCCGATCATTTTTCACCTAAAAAAAAATCTGACGGACCTAGAAATAGAACCGACGGACTCAATTCCTATTGGAAAAACCATTTGTCTGTACGCTGGTCCGACGGACCAAATGCGACGCAAGGGAAGCTATTGGCTACTGGCTATTGAACTTCCTTTTTTTAGTCCCATCTTACGTCATCACGTTCAAAACAAACGGACACATGAACCAACTTAGTCCATTCATGTGTGGCCAAGTCCATTCATTGGGAAGGTCTGTCAGAACTTCGCCGAAAGTCAGTCGGGAATACCGTCGAACCTAGTCTGCCGGAAAGTCTGGTCATGTGTACGAGACATTAGGCTTCAGTAAAGCCTCGTACACACTACTAGTTTTTTATTCATTCAACCCAATGGGTCGGACCCGCTGTACCAACTATGCAATGTTAGTAGATCAATCTCCCCTGCTGAGCTATTGTGTTCTGATAGGGGGACACCCCCCCCCCCCCCGCCAGAGCACTCCAGTCAGTGCCCTCAGCCAATGGCTGAGAGTGCTGATCAGGAGACGTTCGGCAGACCTTTTTTGGTTATGAACTTCTGTCGCAGACCAGCAAAAATGAGCTGAATGTTGGCCGGTTTCTATTGAACTGGCCGATGCCAGCCAACAATCGGCCTGTGCGTTCTAGGCTTAAGACTTGGGGTTGGGTTCTCCAGCCATTTAAGCAGTTTCAAAAAGCAGTTACATTCGTGACCGGGAATGTAACTGTCACATTGGTTGTGCTCTCAAATCAAACCATCCAATAGCTGGTGTCATTACTGATCACATGTGCAGCATCATGGCAGTTGAAGATTAAACAGAGGTGATAAAGATTAAACAGAGGCTGGGATGGCAGCTTCCTTGGCTGAACACGATAAGAGGGTTTACTTCCACTTTAAGCTGCAATAGGCATCAGACGGGGATGTTTACATGCCACAGCTGTGATGCTTCGCGCCTGAAGCAAAGTTCACCTGACCTGTAGTGATCAATGAGTCGCAAGCCTGCTGAACTCCACACATTCAAGTAAATAAATGAATGATATAGAAACCCTGTGCTGGAGCATATATGTTATATGTTATATTATACCAACAGCAAAGATATAATCATGCAGGACTTTTTTTTTTTTGGGGGGGGAGCGTGGGGGAACACAGTTCCAGCACTGAATGCATATAATGCCAAGGGGTGCTGGGGTGTGTTGGAAGTTCTATTGATGCTAGCTGCTGGGGGATCTATTGTCATTGGGGGATCTGTTGTCATTGGGGATCTATTGTTGCTGGGGAAGTCTATTGATACTGGTAAGGGATCTATTGTTCCTGGGGTGATCTTTTGTTGATGGTAGAGATCTACTGTTGAGGGAGGGGTCTATTGTTGCTGGCTGCTGGGGAGTCTATTAATGCTGGCTACTGGGTAGAGCTTCACGATTCTGTCCAAAAAGAGAATCGCAATTTTTTTGCTTAGAGTAAAGATCACAATTTTCTCACAATTCTTGCAATGTAACATCTTTCATAGTATACAAAAAATTCATTAAAGGGTATTTTTTCCCAAAAGAATTGCACAAATACAGTGTGACATATAATATTGCAACAGCCACCATTTTATTCTCTAGGGTCACTGCTAATATATATATATATATATATATATATATATATATATATATATATATATATATATATATATATATATATATATAAATAAAATGTTTGGGGGTTCTAAGTAATTTTCTAGCAAAAAATACAGATTTTAACTTGAAACCAACAAGTGTCAGAAAAAAGTTTAGTGTTTAAGTGGGTAAACTTTCCTCATTTACACACAGAAGTTCATTCCTTTGACCTAAAGAACAATATGTTACAATGTTTATAGTTAGCTCAGCTGCTGAGGAATGTTGTGATACTTGGCAGACTGCCTGTTTTTTTTTTTTTTTTGACAGCTGTGGGCTTCAGCAGGGAATTCTCTGCATAGAAAGAATCGGGAAAATGCTTTGTAAGGATTGCAGGGGAGAAACGATTGCGATATCATGCAGCTCTACTACTGGGAGATCTAGTGTTGCTGGTCGAGGTCTATTATTGCAGGGGTGGAGCGAGTGTTGCTTGTGGGTATTTTGTTGATGAGGTGTCTATAGTTGATAAGAGGGATATATTGTTGCTAAGGAGATCTATTGTTGCTGGGGCGTTCTATTGTTGCTGGCTGCTGGTGACCTATTTTTCTGCCTTTTATAAGTAAATTCCTTAAAAATTACTTAACACCAAAAAATACTTGATGCTTGGTTATGGATTCTCTAAAAGGGGCAACGCTGGGAGGTTGGTAGGTGACAGGGGGTGACTTGAAAGGGGGGAGTACCTGCACCTATTCTCTGAGAAAAAAAAAACCCTTTAATCACGTATAGAAGCAGCGCTAAATCAATAAGCAGATGAATATATAAATATCTGTTAAAAAATATATGTTATACCCTGTACACACAGTCGGACATTCCGACCACAAAATCCGTCTGATTTTTCCCGAAACTTGTGTTGCATACACGTGGTCGAACAAAGTTGTCGTAAAATCGTTCAGAACGAGGTGACGTTCGTTGCATACAATGGGACTACGTAGAGGCTGGTAGCCAATAGCTTTGGTCTCCTAATTTAATCTGAGCATGCGTGGCACTTTGTCTACAATTCTCTACAAACGATCAGAAAAAGCCAGATCGGATTTTGTTGTTGGAAAATTTTAGATCCAGCTCCCTCAGAATTTCAGATGGAAAAAGTCCAATAGAGCCCACACACGACGGACCTTTCTGTCAGAATTACGACCGTGTGTACAGGGCATTATAATAACACCAAACATATTTCATACCAAACGTAAAGTGATATCAAACTATTGTGAAGGAAATTCAGTCCATACAAAGCCCATCAGTGAGTGCATAAAAAGAAAATGTGTTGAAGAACAAAGTTCAGAAAGGAGCAATCAATGTATAATCCAGTTATTCCATGAGTGACTCCACATTCCCAATATTCAGTGCTTCCATCACCAGGTGACACCAGATAAATGAGCCTCTTACCGGATCCTGTGGACCATCATATAATATGGTCAAATGCGTATGTTAAATTCCTTAAAGCCTTGTACACACGGTCGGACATTCTGACAACCAAATCCATGGATTTTGTCCGACGGGTTTTGTCCGAAACTGTTGCATACACGCGGTCGGACAAAGTTGTTGGAAAATCCGATTGTACATAACGTGATGATGTTATTTCGTTACGACAGGACTACGTTCAGGCTAGTAGCCAATAGCTTTGGTCTAGGAATTTGATCTGAGCATGCGTGGCACTTTGTCCGTCGGAGTAGGCTACACATGATCGGAGTATGTCCGATCTGAGCATTTTGTCGGAAAATTTTACGGACAAGTTGGAAAACTTGGTCCGTCGGATACTCCGACAGAAACAGTCCGATGCAGACCACACACAGTCGGATTATCCGACAAAATGGTCCGATAGGACACATTCCATCGGAATCACCGACCGTGTGTACAAGGGCTAAGATAGGAAGACTCCAAACACCAGGTATGTGTGCAGTCAGGGTTGATCCATCCGTTCTTCAGGTCCACTTCCAGCAGCTTCCCGTATCCTCCAAAGAACCTCTGGATGTCATTCAAGTAAATGGGGAAGCACCGCAAACACCATGCAACTGCATGCGATGTGCATTTGTTGGCAAAAATGTGGTCAAAACTGGCTACGCGGAGGCATCACGTCACTTTCTTACTATTTCTCAGTAGCCATTGGGGCTTCAGAGGTAAGCCCATGTCTAAATTAACCCTTATGCCTCATATACAGGACCCGACTTTCTGTCGGAATGAATTCTGTTGGACTTTGACTGACTTATCTCCGGAGTTCCGACGGTGTTCTGCTGAAATGGACTTGCCTACATACAATCACACCAAAGTCCAATCCTTTAACGTGATGACGTACGACGGGACTAGAAAAAGGAAGTTCAATAGCCAGTAGCTGCCCTTGTGTCGTTGTTGGTCCATCGGACCAGCATACAGACGAGCGGTTTTCTCGATAGGAACGGGTTCCGGTGGAAAAATTAAAAACATGTTCTATTTCTAACATCCATCACATTTTTGGACAGAAAAGGTCTGATGAAGCCCACACACAATCAAATTGTCTGATGGATTCGTTCCTTCGGAACTTTGCTGTCGAAAAGCCCGGTCGTGTGCACACGGTATTAGAGAATGCCCTTCACTTTCCTCTAGACACAACAGGAAGTGAGTGAAGCAAAATATTACATTTTTATTCTTGAAAAGATGGAATTGTGTTTTAGCAGAGATTGATAAGAGATCACATTCATATGTATACCTAAGGGGGGAGAAAAAAAAAAACTTAAAAAGATTATGTCCCTGAAAATAATAGCAAATTGTTGGTGACTGTGTCTGCTCTGCAGTAGATCTCCTACGTATAGTTGCCTTCCAGGTCAGCAATTGAATGCTAAAGCGGGATCAAAGCCCTGACTATGACAGCATGTTTCCCAAATATATTTCCAGCAGCAGAATAAACATGTACTTTCCTATTATGTGGTCTCTTAGGTACGCAAACTAAGTACCAGAAATTATCACATTAGCCTTCCACAATACACTGGGGGCATTGCATTAAAGCGTGCATTTTATACTTTAACATTAAGCCGTAGGGCAGAGTAACCACGCAGAGCAGTAGGGAATCATACGAATGCTGGAAAAGCATTATATTTCTGTACACAGTTGTAGATTAAGCACGCTGTGAAAGAACTACACATCCAGGCGCATGCCATATGTATTCCCTTTGTAAAACCTGCAGTGATTGAGTTCATTTTTCACTGGCCATGGTCACTGGGGTCCTTTTGGGGAGGTCTGCAAATCATAAAGAATTGTGATATTATTAATAGAGAACTCTGCGGAAATTAGAAATGATGGAGGGCGAACAAATGAGGTGTCAGTTTATTCATTTTAAAGGGCTAAAGGTAGGACTTTTGGGTAGCACAGTGACCTAGGGTTGGGGTAGAGCAGTATACTACCTGCATGGAGTTTTCATGTTCTCCCTGTGCTTCCTTTAGGCTCGGTTTCCACTAGTGCGACTTTTCATTCGATTTGCGACTGAAAAGTCGCATGTCAGGTTGTACCCCATGATTTCCAATGAGTACCGTTCATATTGGTGGGACTTCAAAGTAGTCCCTGCACTACTTTGGTCCCACTTTGATGTGACTTGAGGTCCATAGACCTCAAGAATACACAGGCATTGTTTCAAGTTGCGGCAAAACAATCACGGTGAAATTGCAGTAAAAATCAATGCAAAATCGCACGACTTTGGGGTTGCAATATCGGAAACTGAGCTTTAATGAGACATAGGCCTCTTTCACACTAACGTCCCGTTCAGGCCCGCCTGTCAGTTTTTCAGGCGGACCTGAACGGGTGCTCCATAGAGGTCTATGGAGCGTCGGATGTCAGCGGTGACATGTCCGCTGACATCCGATCCGCTCAGATCCGAAAAAGTGTGACGGAGGAAAAAGCTATTTTTCCATCCGTCTGCGGATCGGATCGGGTGACGACGGGCACTGCGGTCCGTCGTCATCCGATCTCCCATAGGGGAGAGCGGCGCTGTGACAGGTCTATCCCTGCGCAGTGTGCAGAGACGGAGCTGTCATCTCCCTGCTCAGCGGGGATCGGCGGAGTGATCCCCGCTGAGCAAACGGATATCCACGGGGCGGATCAGAACTGATCCGCCCCGTGTGAAAGGACCCTTACCCTCTCTATTTGTCCCATTTCTTATCATGAGTGAAAGGGAAAGAAAATCCACAATTTTGGTTTGTCACCAGGAAAGGAATGGAGATGTAATCTTCTGAAGTCCTGGTGACTCTCATGACAACTAGGAATTCCCTGACTTTGGAGGATTTTCATCTAATGTCCTGTTTTGGCTGTGGAACAGGAAGTGAACGGAAATCTCCCCAACGGGACACAGTTTACAAAAAAGAATAGAAAATTGTGTGGGTGATAACTATATCCTAAATGAAAAAAAAAAAATATACCGTATATATATATATCCTTTAGTTGTCCTTTATAGCAGCGGTCCCCAACCTTTTTGGCACTAGGGACTAGTTTCATGGCAGCCAATTCTCCCAGGTACTGGTGAGGGGGTTGGGGGAGGGGCTATTTGCAGTCTGTCCCCAGCCCCCGTTTACAGCACAGTCCCCCTTTATATCAGTGTCCTTGGTTCCCCTTCACATCACATCCCCCTTTACATTACTGTGCCTCTTTAAATCACATCCCCCTTTACATTACAGTGCCCCCTTTACATCACTGTGCCCCTTTACATCACTGCCCCCCTTTACATTACAGTGCCCCCTTTACATTACAGTGCCCCCTTTACATTACTGTGCCCCTTTACATCACTGCCCCCCTTTACATTACTGTGCCCCTTTACATCACATCCCCTTTACATACAGTGCCCCCTTTACATCACAGCACCCCTTTACATTAATGTAAAGGGGACTGCTCTGTAAAGGGGGCACTATAATATAAAGGGGGATGTGATGTAAAGGGGACTGGACTGTGACGGGAGCACTGTGATTTAAAAGGGACTGCACTGTAAAGGGCCACTGTAATGATTACAGTACAGTCCCATTTATATTACAGTGCCCCTTAGCAATCACAGCCTCCCCCAAGAAAAACCTCTCTGGCAATATACACTAAAGTGAGCATGTGCAGAGTGTCTCCAAGGCTCTGTTCTATCAGGAGTTGGATTGGGGATAGTAAAGGAAGGGGGGAGTCAGACAAGACAGGGTCAAACAGCCTTTTTACACAATGTGGATGATTAACCCCTTAGGTTCCACAGCGAGTATAACAAGCATGCTTTACTGCATATACAGACTGATTTTACAGTTGTGGGTTTAGTAACATTTTAAGGTTACTTTTTATTCTTTAGATTTCCTATTTTATGAGAATGAGACATAACATCATTGATTTAATTGAATTTGCTTCTTTCTTTCCTTTTTTTTTTACCTCTTGCTTTGGTTTGCGGCGGTCACGCTTTAATCACTACCTCTACCAATGCGTAATCTTTGCAAGAGCGCCAGGCTAAATTGGTCTTCTCTTGCTTGTAAGGGAAAAAAAAATCGTAGGTGAAGATCAGATTAATTAATTACATGTGTTTTGGCACCAACGATCTTGAAGTGATATTTTCCAATCCGACACCCCTATTTACTATGGCGAGGGGGGTGGGGGACACTGATATTTTCCAGAGCTGCTTGCTGCAGGCCTCTCGGTTAATGAATATGATGGGGATATAAAGTATGACCTTTATATTATAGTCTGGAGGAGCAGACAGCAGCCTTCAGAAAGCATCACATCATTAAGCTTGGCACAGATTAGCAGCAGGATTTGGGCCCAGTTCAAATCCCGGCTTCATCGATGTAGAACTCAGCAAGGGTGGCAAAAGTCCAACCCAATTTCTCTTTCCCAGGTGTCAGTTCCATCATGATGTTGATCATGAAGGAAGTTTACTCTGGGGGAGGTGTGAGCGGAGAAGCCCCGTATCTTCTGCAGCCTGTTACCCACAATGCCACTGGGAGGTTCCGTGATTGATTAGCCGTGTACTCACCAATAAGTGTCACGGTGACATGGGACAACGCGCGGCTGGTATTGCATAAAGAAGGCAGCGGTTTCAGTGAACAGCTTTTGTTTTGCTACAAAATAAATCATATTTACAGAAGCACAGACCGGCCTGGGTTCTAGGAGCACAGAAGGAGCTGCCGCAGGACGTAGAGCTTGGGTGGTTGTACTTTTTTTTAGATACGTATTATATGGATGGAGAAATAGATATTTAAAGAGATAGAAAAATAGATATTACATACAGTAAATAGATATGTATTTGGAGGATAGATTCATAGAGACAGGCACAAATAGGTCTTAGATAAACAGATGTGTTATGTAGATATTAGCTAGGTATTAGGCAGATCGATTGAAAAACTGATAGATTTATGCATAGTGCTTTTTTGTGAACAATAGATATATAATAGATTGATAGCTATCTAATACCCTATCAATCTATTATATATCTAATGTCTATATCTACTAGATAGAGAGATAGATATATAGATACAGATAAATAAGTAGATACAGATAAATAGATAGAGAGATAAAGCAGATAGAGAGATAGATAGAGAGATAAAGTAGATAGAGAGATAAAGTAGAGAGATAAAGTAGATAGATAAAGTAGATAGAGAGATAGATAGATAGAGAGATAGATAGATAGATAGATAGAGTGATATTCATGGTTGAGCATTTTTAGTGAGTCATGGCAGTCCCGTTGTGGTTCTGTGGCTTTTTGGCCCACTGTTAATAATCACATGAAAAATCTGATGGATCGACTTGGGTACAATCAGCCTGCCCATACATGATTCCTGCTGAACTGACCGAGGTTTGAACCATCTTTGGTTGGCTTTTGCAAGTCCCTCATCCCCTTGGACTCACCTAGTTGTCCTGGCATTCCCAGTCTCCCAGACTCTCGCTCGATCTTCCAGGCTCTCGTAGTGCCTCAACTTTCTCAGACCAATGGTCACGGGATCTCTCCCACATGGACAGTAGTGTCTTGAGTGGAGCACCTCTATCTCCTAAGCAGTAAGACACGTCCATCCTGACTAAAGCGTGCGGCTCACTCCTGACAGGGCCCCAGGCCTTGCTCTTAACAAGTATGCACACCTGCACACTCACACAACCTGCAGGTCCTGGACACGGGACGTCTTCTTACCTAAAATGTTTTTAAAGCTTTCAGGCTCCAGAATCTGATCCAGAATTACAAAACCCAGAGAACAGAACTCAGAAACAATACCCTGGAGCTTTGCACGCTGCATTAGTGCGACTCCTGTGTATCTTCTGCCTATCCTCGCACCGTAGCAGGACCTAGCACTGTCACAAAAGATAGTTAAATATTAGCTAGGTAGATATTAGATAGATGGAAGGATGGATAAATAGGTGGGTAGATATTACCTAGATTAAGTGATCAGCAGATACTGTAGATAAGTATTAGATACACATTGTAGTAGATAGATGGATGGATTAATAGATAAGTAGATATTAGTCAGGTAGATATTAGATGGTAAGTTGGATAGATAGATAGATAGATAGATAGATAGATAGATAGATAGATAGATAGATACAATAGATAGATAGATAAGTATTAGATAGGAGATGCATGGATGGATTGATAAGTAGATATTAGCCAGTAAGATATTATATACATGTATAGATAGATAGGTAGATAGATAGATAGATAGATAGATAGATAGATAGATAGATAGATAGATAGATAGATAGATAGATAGATAGATAGATAGATAGATAGATAGATAGATAATTGTTAGACGGTAGATGGATGGGTGGATTGGTCGATATTAGATGGAATCATGGAGAGATAGGTAGGTTGATATTAGATAAGTAGATATTACATACAGTAGATCCTGTAGATAGATATTATATAGAGAGATGGGTATCAGGTAGGTAGATTGATAATAGATAAATAGACGCATAGATAGATATTTAGTAACTCTTTGTAGTACATTTCATAGTAACTGACTAGATCAACAGATATTAGACAAATACATTTTTAGTGAATGGATTAGATTATATTAGAATGGCAATGTGATGGAAGTTTCTGGAAGGTAGCAGAATGTAATTTCCTTCATTGTGTGATTAGCAAATGATAAGAAGCACAGGTGACGGTGCCCAAGTAAAGTGACATATCCCAAGATGCCCCCTAAGCCCGGAGCTCCATCTTCCCGGTCTTTAAATGTTTTATTGTATGTAGAAATGCGAGAGGCTGAATGTATGATTTGTTGGCACCGCAGGGCTCATTAAGTGTTCTCTGCATGCGTTTCCTCTAATGTGCAGCTTCTGCTTTATGACATATATATGGTTGGGGCAGATTCAGCATCCCCGATACCGTCGAACTCTCCTCCTACACTAATAGGAGATACATTTGTGACTGGTTAATGTATTATTCTTTATCTGGTGCTTCAGATCTGAGTGCCTTCTAGTTAACTGTCATTATGTTATAAATCCTTCCATGGCATCATTATATAAAATGTTCCGTAGTCTGCTGCCATATGTTCCTTATATTATATTGGTGCGCAACCTAATACAGAGATTGCTAAGTGTAAGGCACCATTGTCATATACCGCATGCTGGCTGCATGTTACTGATGACCACTTAGCATTCCTCAACATCTTGCCCATGTGTTGGCCCTTACATTTCCTTCAAGCCATGGTTGCGCTCCATACTCTTGTACTGGAACCCTTAGGCCGGGTTTACCCTGGTGCGACAAATGCTCCGACATTGGGAGCTCATGTCACATGACATGTGAAAATCAATGGTTCCCTATGGGAGCCATCTTAACTGGTCCGACACAAGTCAGTCTGAGTTTGAAAATGCTCCCTGCACTACTTTGGTCCAACTTTGATCCTACTTCAGCCCATTGAATATCATTGAAGTCGGATCAAAGTTGGACCAAAGTAGTGCCTGATCCGACTTTGGCCTGCGACTTGTGCTCTGATGATCTTGAGGGGGAACTCCACGCCAAATATTAAATAAGAAAACGGCATGGGTTCCCCCTCCAAGAGCATACCAGGCCCTTGGTCTAATATGGATTTTAAGGGGAACCCCCACACCGAAAATAAAATGGCATGGGGGGTCCCCCAAAATCCATACTAGACCCTTAACCGAGGATGCAGCCCGGCCCTTCAGGAGGAGGGGTGGGGACAAGTGAGTGCCCCCCCTCCTGAACCATACCAGGCCACATGCCCTCAACATGGGGGGGTGGGTACTTTGGGGCAGGGGGACGCACTGTGGCCCCCCCACCCCAAAGCACCTTGTCCCAATGTTGATGAGGACAAGGGCCTCTTCCCGACAACTCTGGCCGTTGGTTGTCGGGGTCTGCGGGCAGGGGGCTTATTGGAATCCGGGAGCCCCTTTAAAAAGGGGGCCCTCATATCCCACCCCCCGCCCTATGTGAATGAGCATGGGGTACATCGTACCCCTACCCATTCACTTGAGGGAAAAAAAAATGTCAATAAAAAAAAAAAAACACACTAGACCGTTTAAGGTAATTTAATAGGCAGCTCCGGGGGTCTCTTCCGACTGGGGGGGTCTCTTCCGACTTCTTCGCTCTCTCCCCGGCCTTCAGTTCTTCTCCCGCTCTCCAGTGTCTTCTGCCAAGCTCCTCTGCTATCTTCTGCTCTTTTGCCCACTCTTTTGCTAGCAATAGCCCTGTCTTCACCATCGCCTTCTTCCCTCTGGTCTTCTTCCAATGTGGACAGGCCTCTCTCTCCCGCTGTAATGCCGTGTGCGCGGTGCACAGCGACTTATGTAGGCATAAGGCGTGGGCACTGGGTGATGTCATCCGGTGACCCCGCTCCCCTTATGGCATCACAGCCCCATCATGCCCCTTCGCAGTGCTGCTGCACCACAAGGATAAGCTGCTCATTTAGGTCTAGGGAGCTTGGAAAAGTATATTTACTTACCAGATCTTCTGCTTCTCCTCACTTCTAGACCAGTGCCTGAAGCTGCTATTACCCTATACCCTGGGTTCCTCTCTTCTACCACATACTCCAAATCCCTGAAGCCTACTACCCTCATGCCCCGGTCTTTAAAGCTTACTGCATGCTAAGGTCCCACATCATAAGGACTAGCTCTGCATTGGAAGCAAGGATGCCAAGGGATAGGCCACCACTGGAGCATGGGGGAGCCTCTTGCAATGCCCTATACAGCAGCATTCAGCTCAGAAGAGGTGGGGCAGGACTGGGAGAGGATCAGATGTGCTGAATGCAATTATGCTGTCAAGGAGCATTCTGATAAAAAGGAGCAGAGCGAGCAAATAGAGAACACCATTGTATTCCTTCTATAGTCTATAACTTAAATAAAGAAAGTGGTGTAATCTGCCTTGCTGTGCTGTGTGGTAAGGCTGTGTAAATCTCAGGACTGGATGGATAGAAATACAGGGGTAACAGCTATCATATACAGTCATGGCCAAAAATGTAGGCACTCCTGCATTTCTGTCAGATAATGCACCACTTCACCCAGGAAATTGTTGCGACTACAAATGTTTAGGCATTCTCATATTTATTTATTTTGCTTGTATTGGAATGACACAAAAAATGTGGAGAAACAAAACGCCAAATCTGACACATTCCATGCAAAACTTCAAAAATGGCCTGGACAAAATTATTGGCACTCTCAATTTAATATTTGGTAGCACGCCCCTTGGAAAAAATAACTGAAATGAATTGCTTCATGTAACCATCAATTCGTTTCTTACACCCCCCCCCATGGGAATTTTGGACCACTCTTCTTTCGCCGACTGCTCCAGGTCTCTCAGATTGGAAGGGTTCCTTTTCCCAACTGCTATTTTGAGATCTCTCCACAGGTACTCTATGGGATTTAGATCTGGACTCATTGCCTGGCCAGTTCAATACTCTCCAGCTCTTTTTCTTAAACCATTTCTAGGTGCTCTTTGATGTCTGCTTTGGGTCATCGTCCTGCTGTAAGACCCATGACCTCTGACAGGGACCCAACTTTGACACTGCATTGCACCCCAGAATTCTTTGGTAATCTTCACTTTTCATAATGCCAGGCACACATCCAGTGCCCGAAGCAGCAAAGAAACCTCAAAACATCCATGATTCTCCACCATGATTGACTGTAGGGACTGTATTATTATTATTTTTTTTAAGGCCTCCTTTCTTTTTCTGAAAACAGTAGAATGATGGGTTTTACCAAAAAGCTGTAATTTTGTTTCGTCTGTCCACAGCACATTCTTCCAAAAGGTTTTTCAAGATCAAGATTTATTGATTAAAAATAATGATAACCGATTTATAGTTGATTGATTATCATTATATGTGTGATCAGTTTAACTCCTTCCTGCCCACCCCGGCATCCCTTTAAAAAGTTCTGAACCCTAGGGATGGGAAAGATTGGTCAATCACATGACCCCTGTGAATGGCTGTCACAGTGGTCACATGATCGGGAACCAGTCCCGCCAGCATGTAAAGTCCCTTTTTATTCAGCATTTACTGAATTTTGTAAGGTTGAGTTCTTGCACTATTGCGTTGTTACAAAACAATATTTGTATATGGTGGCAATTTTTTTTCCAAAGATGTACAGTATAACACTTAGGCCGCGTACACACGCGGGGACTGTTCGCCCAACTTTGTCCGCCAAACAGTTTCAGCGGACAGTCCGCTCAAAATTAGCATGGACGGACTTGCCCACACACGACGAACGAACAGTCCGCTGAAACCGTGCGCGATGACGTGAACGGCACGTACGACGGGACGAAAAATACGACGTCCTATACACTGCAATGCAAACTTCGGCGTGTAAATCCTTTCTGAGCATGCGCGGAACTTAGTTTGACGAACAAGCCTACACACGAGGGGACTGTTCGCTGAAACAGAGTTTCAGCGGACAGTTTTTCGGAATTTCCGAAAAACTTTGTTCAGCAGACTGTCCGCTGAAACTGTCCGCTGAAAGCCCACACACGAGCGGACTGTCCGCCGAAACACTGTTCAGCGGACAAAGTTGGGCGAACAGTCCCCGCGTGTGTACGCGGCCTTAGTGCTTGGAAAACCCATTTAACTGGTGGGCACATTCTAGAAGTGGGATGGGGAAAATGTCCACAATGTGCTGTTTTAAACCTGGTAAATTCCATGAAAAAACAAAAAAACAAAAAAACAAACATTTTGGTTGGGCAATTGGGGGAAGCAACATCGTTTTTTCCTTCTGAGTGGAACTTTTATCTTTTTTTAAGAACATGCATTGCCACCTGCTGGTGAAAACTGGTATTGTGGTATAGGTGAACAAAATGAGCTGCGCTAAAAACAATGAAACTAGAAAATAATCAAACACCAAAAAACCTAATCAACCTATACCAATAGACGTAAAAACAATATTAAATTGACAGAAAAATGTGATTAGTGAATAGTATACATGAATACTAACGTATCGTCATAAAGTGAATAAAGTGTATACTAGACCTAAAATGACATTGATGTGAATATTACAAAGAAAACCCCCACAATAATTAATGTAGATTGACACAAAAAAAGGGTTATAATGTGTGCTAGATTTAAACGAATAGTATTAACTAAAATAATATTCAAAAAACCATAAAAAGTTCATATGTGATGAAAAAAATATATTTATATATAGTCCCAAGATTAATATTGGTTCTTCAAACTTGACATAAAGGTGCAAAAATATCCACAAATGCGTGTATATAAAAACAAAAAAAATTTTTCAAAACAATCCTCCACCAGTGAGAAGAGGGGCCGCTTACCAGAGCTTTAGATCCCAGTGTTAGTGAGATCAGTAAGGCAACAGCACAGAGGTTTCTGGGTGAACCGTCACAGGCATCCCACCATCTCCATCTCCAATATGAAGCCTCCAATCGAGAAACGAAGGTGTCGTAGATTGCTGACACCACGCTGTCTCTATCTCCAATACGAAGCCTCCAGTCCGGGAACGAAGGTATCGTGGATCATATAAAAAATCAAAGACACTCGCATAGCGTAAAACCACTTGGTTTAATAAAGTAAAGTTTAAAAGATTTACACTCACATGCGTAAAGAAAAAACGATCATATAAAAACGAGCCGGCCGGACTCGTGTGCCGCCCGCACTTCCTGGTTGGGCGTAGAACGCGGAGACGTCAGAACGCCTATCTCCGCGTTCTACGCCCAACCAGGAAGTGCGGGCGGCACACGAGTCCGGCCGGCTCGTTTTTATATGATCGTTTTTTCTTTACGCATGTGAGTGTAAATCTTTTAAACTTTACTTTATTAAACCAAGTGGTTTTACGCTATGCGAGTGTCTTTGATTTTTTATATGATCCACGATACCTTCGTTCCCGGACTGGAGGCTTCGTATTGGAGATAGAGACAGCGTGGTGTCAGCAATCTACGACACCTTCGTTTCTCGATTGGAGGCTTCATATTGGAGATGGAGATGGTGGGATGCCTGTGACGGTTCACCCAGAAACCTCTGTGCTGTTGCCTTACTGATCTCACTAACACTGGGATCTAAAGCTCTGGTAAGCGGCCCCTCTTCTCACTGGTGGAGGATTGTTTTGAAAAATTTTTTTTGTTTTTATATACACGCATTTGTGGATATTTTTGCACCTTTATGTCAAGTTTGAAGAACCAATATTAATCTTGGGACTATATATAAATATATTTTTTTCATCACATATGAACTTTTTATGGTTTTTTGAATATTATTTTAGTTAATACTATTCGTTTAAATCTAGCACACATTATAACCCTTTTTTTGTGTCAATCTACATTAATTATTGTGGGGGTTTTCTTTGTAATATTCACATCAATGTCATTTTAGGTCTAGTATACACTTTATTCACTTTATGACGATACGTTAGTATTCATGTATACTATTCACTAATCACATTTTTCTGTCAATTTAATATTGTTTTTACGTCTATTGGTATAGGTTGATTAGGTTTTTTGGTGTTTGATTATTTTCTAGTTTCATTGTTTTTAGCGCAGCTCATTTTGTTCACCTATTTAGTTTGATATCGGAGTATTACGATTAGGGTTGCTGCTTATAGGTTGCTTTCTTTTGTTGTTTGAGTAGCGCGGTTTACCTTTTGTACCGTGGTATTGTGGTATGTCTGAGGGTTCCCATTTATCCAGGTTATGGTATATGATCTAGTAGTATTTAGTCACATTCAACTGGACTTCTTCTGTAAAGATGTTTTGTAGCCTATCCAAGCCACTTCTTCTAAATGAGTGTCAGGAAGAGACTCCAGCATTTATATCCACACAGGTAGCACCGACACCTTAAAAGATAAGTTTACCGCTTGTGAAAAAAAAATAAAATAAATGCACATATTTTTACAGGAAAAGAAAATGTGCATTTATTTTTTTTTTCCCTAAGGAGCCTGGAAAGCATTTCATCTATGATCAGGGGTGCAATGCCAGACTCCTGCAGACAAGCCCCACAGCTTTTAGATGGTATCTGCATACCGGCTGACTGTTTACAAGCTGCAAGGCTTGTGAATGAACTACAAGGCTGCTCACCAGTGACCTCCCAGTCCACTCAGAACTGCAAGCCATCAGCCGCAATGGCTGACGGTAGTTGTAGCTTACGTGCATTCACAGGAAAATGTGAATGAATAAGACAGCCATTTGGGGGGCGAAGTCCCGCACTGACACCTAACTTTCAAATAGTGACAGCGGGTGCGGGGATAAGATCCCCCACTTGCTGTCACAGGGCTGAGGGGAGAGGCTGCAGCTGCTGGAACATGCAACATGTTCCAAAGGGTAAACGTATCCTTTACTCAATCGCCATGTCATGTGTAGATGTTGATTGTCAGGAACAGGATAGGAGGTGTGAAAGGTGTGGTGCATTCATTTCATACGTTGGTACAATGTGAGAATTACAGGTACATATCTCTGGTTAAAGCAGAGCTTCCTCCCTACTATTTATTTGAAAGGTCCGGTATTACAGAAAACAATTTGCTAAAAGCACTGCGCAAACTGTTGGCATTATACAAATCCTGTGTAATAAATAATAATTGAAATACATTTAATATATTAATGCTTGCCTCATCCGATATACTCTTTCAATTTCATGATAAAAATTGTCAATTACAAAAAAAATTGGCAATTCCAATTTCCTGATACTACTTTGCTCCTCCTTTTGTAAAATTACCATCTTCAAACGGATATCATCGGTGGCCAGCTTGTTCCTCCACATTTTTTGATCTGACCCACTAATGACATTGGCACCATATCTTGCAGTCACTGAGGGAATCAAAAATTATTTTTTTTACATGTTGCATTAGAAAAACAGTTGCGCTAACATAAAAACAAAACAAAAAAAAACATAAACATAAAACAAAATTGGAACTACCACTATTTTATTCTCTAGTGCAGCCATTCTTACTCCAGAGGTTGCTAGGGGTTCCTTGAGCTGTGGCTAATGAACCACCTTTTTGATGATGCCTACAGAGTTCAAGGTTCAGCATGACTTAGTAAAGCCAGCAGCGTGACACAAAATATATTGTTAGCTGTCTTTAAGGGTGGCATTCTGAGCACCATTTTAAAGGGTAACATTCTTCCTATTGACCACCAGTATAAGGGGCATTGTTCTATTGACCCCTAGAGACAGTGTCACTGATCAACACTCCCTGTAATCGGGAGCGCTGTTCAGTGACGTGTCACACACAGCCCCTCCCCCCATGGTTAGAATCACTCCCTAGGACACACTTAACCCTTACAGCGCCACCTAGTGATTGACCCCTTCGCTGCCAGTGACATTTTTTCAGTAATCAATGCAATTTATTTTTTTCACTGATTACTGTATTAATGCCAATGGTCCCAAAAATGTGTCAAAATTGTCCGATGTATCTGCCATAATGTCGTAGTCACGATAAAAATCACTGATCGCCGCCATTACTAGTAAAAAAATAAAAATAAAAAAATCTATAAAAATGCCATAAAACTATCCCCTATTTTTTAGACGCCATAACTTTTGCGCAAACCAATCAATAAACACTTATACATATAAGAATACCTATCGGCAAAAATGAGGAAACATTTTTTTTTATATATATATATATATATATATATATATATATATATATTTTTGGGGGATATTTATTATAGCAAAAAGTAAAAAATAATGCGTATTTTTCACAATTTACGCAATTTTTTTGTTTATAACGCAAAAAATAAAAACCGCAGAGGTGATCAAATACCACCAAATGAAAGCTCTATTTCTGGGGTAAAAAGGACGTAAATTTTGTTTGGAAGCCATGGCGCATGACCGCGCAATTGTCAGTTAAAGCAACGTAGTGACGAATCGCAAAAAATGCTCTGGTCAGGAAGGGGCTAAATTCTTCTGGGGCTGAAGTGGTTAAGAAGGAGTGGGCTCCATCCATGCATACCTGCCTTTAATCTCTCCATTCATGTATGTGTTCCTACTATGGAGGCTCTGGAAATTTAGAGTTAGGATCGCAGTATACACAGAGGTCCCTTGATGTGGGCATTGGGGCTTGTACATGTATTTGCAAATGTGTGTAAACAAAACCCTCTGTTTTTAACGTAAACTGTTAGACAGGCATAATTTGGTTGTTTTGCAGGCTGGCTGGTAAGTGTGCTGGGTGGTAAGTGTGCTGGGAAATCTTTTGTCTGTTTGTGATCCACAATGACTGCTACCAATACTTTTAAAAGTGACGTATAATCTGACTCTTCTATTGTTTTTACAGGTAAAGGAGAGCGAAGCTCATACCCGTGCTACTCCAGAGACTCAGATATACAGGGCTGCCATCAGGTAAGATAACTGAACTATGCCATTTCTGGGAAATTTCTGATGTCTGTCCATAGCAGCTAATTGGATTCAACCTTCCACCCCTCGTCTCCCCATGCTAATTTAGTGATGGGAAGTATATGGATAAAGCTGAACACCAAGCAAACTCAATTGCTACTTTATAAGACTAGCAGTGACATCATCACTGTGCTGTGGCGAACTGAGCCGGAAGTGGGAGTGGGTACCTGTCAAAGCAAGGTACCCACTCCCCCCCCCCCCCCCAAACGGTGCCAAATGTGGCAGCAGAGGGGAAGAGGAGGCAGACAAGCAGAGCTTCCCCTTTTGGGTGGAGCTCCACTTCAAGATGAGCAGTCAGATGTAGCTGAAACTTCTATGGAAGTGGAAAACCTCCAGAAACTCTTTGTTGAGATAAAAAATAAGCCTGTCATTGCTGACCTTTTAAAAATGCTAGTTACAGTAAAACCTTGGTTTGAGAGTGTTTTGCAAGACAAGCAAAATGTTTTAATACATTTTGACTTGATATATATTTCTTGTTCTAAGAGTAGCGTCATGTCACAACAGAGTATAAATGAGAAGAGAGGTGCCACTAAGTGTAGCAATATGGTTACATTTAATGAAGGTACAACATTTAGCAAACTCTCATGGTTGATGATTGGCAGAGGCACATCTTAGCCCTTGTACACACGGTCGGAGATTCCGACAACCAAATCCGTCGGAGTAATTCCGACGGATTAATTCCGGAAGAGGTCCGGAAGTGATGTTGCATATACACGGTCGGACAAAGTTGTCGGAAAATCCGATTGTACATAACGTGATGAAGTTATTTTGTTACAAAGGGACTACGTTCAGGCTAGTAGCCAATAGCTTTGGTCTAGGAATTTGATCTGAGCATGCGTGGCACTTTGTCCGTCGGAGTAGGCTACACATGATCGGAGTATGTCCGATCGGAGCATTTTGTCATGTAACATTTTTACATGTAACCATATTACTACACTTAGAGGCGCCTCTCTTCTCTTTTATACTCTGGAGCGCCTGATGGATTTTGCTTCTAATCCCCTTGTGGAGGCTTCCATTTGTGGATGGACATTTTATGGTTACACAACCGATCGCATTACTATAATCTTTTTATATGGACTATAAACTGAAAGACCTATGCATAAATGGTTGTGGAACGAACAATCTGAGTTTCCATTATTTCTTATGGGGAAATTTGCTTTGATTTACAAGTGCTTTGGATTACATGCATGTTTCTGGAACAAATTATGCTCGCAATCCAAGGTTTTACTGTATTTGTCTCTGGCTTCAGTGCTTCAGAGTCATTGACCATGAGCAAGCAATCAGTCACTGAAGTCAGAATGAAGTCTTACCTCCTAATTTGCTAATTTATAAAGGGTCAGTGGCTCAAGTGTTGAAGCCACTGGTTTTGCACTATGGCCAGGCAGCTAGCTTTCTTAGATGGTGAGGTTAGCATTGGCCAGCTAATTACCTCTCTTAGGATAGGTTCCCTCTAAAGCAAATTATAACATGCCACCCTGTGGAAATAGGCTACCCTAGGCATGAGCCCAGATAGATGACCTGTATATTTGCCTTGATGAAGACAAAGTCTTCTGGTTATGGTGTTGGTTCTTTGCCTAAGAGTTGACTGCAGCAGCTTCTACGTTCCTAAAAAGAAAATCCAATACAGAGTTTAAAACTGGTGCTACTTCAAGGTCTTTGCTTCCTACACAATAGCTGTAAATGAACATGTTCATAGAGGTTCTGTGAGAATAAACTCACAGGAAGAGGATAAAAAAATATGTCTGTAGAAAAAAGCTGATTTGTTGTCCTTTTTAGTCTTTCAATTGTTTTTGGCTTAATGTCAAGGCCAACAGGCTCAATGCAGAGCCCTCTCGAGAGATGTGTGCATTCGGCAGAAAAACTCTGGATGTTTCCATAAAGCTGTAAAATGTCATAGCTCCTCCAATCCCGAGTTGTCTTTCTGCAGCTGTAGTGGAAGTTCTATTCTCCTGTGTGTTTACATGCTTGTAACTCTTTGTAATACCTCGCAATGCATCGTCTCAAGACAATTACGCTCTTAAAAAGACGTTTCCCTTCCGCTTTCATTTGGCAATTGCACATGAGTGTTTTTTGTTTGTCCCCATTTATGAAAATACTACCCACATGCACATGTTTGGCATTGATGTGGAACATAAGCTATTATCAAAATACTACATTGTATGTAGCGCAGGCAGCAAAATAAGTGTGTGCACAAAAGCTGGGAAGCCACAGCCATATGCAAAGTTTGTCGGATTTAAAGGATAACCACAACACAAAATTCAGCTGTAGGAATAGCCCTTTATATCCATCTTTGTAATTTAAAGGGAAGGTATGGTTTTCATTATTTTTTAGATGAATGTGCAAAAAAGATTAGCCCTAAATAAATACAAATAATATGAATATGAATTATTTTTATTCTAGTTTTGGATATAATGAATGAGCGTTAGAACCTCTTTTATTCTTCAGAGGTTCTAATGCTGATTCACTATGGCTAGCCATACATTATATAATTTTCCTTTACCAAAACCATATCATAAGAGGACAAACCTAAACACGTTCAATATGGCAGGCCCTTGCACTACATAGTTCAGGGTAAATCTAAAGGAAATTGAAAGGGAAAATTGTATAATGTATGACCAGCTTTAATCCAAAACTAGAATTCAGAGATAAGAAGAGAACTCAGAGATAAGAAGCCAACTGTGTGGATCAGCATTTTTTTAACTGGGGTTTCAGGAAACCCTAGGTTTTCTCCGGGGGTTCCTAAGGGTTACTTGAACATTGAGCAATTGTGGATATTAATTGTCCATCTGTACTGACATCAATGTAAGGGGTTTCTTCTACAATGACCAACAATGTAAAAGAGCACTTTTCTACTGGCCTCTCGTGTAAGAGGACACTACAATATTCTCATTCTATGTTTATTTTCAGGTCATAATTATTATTTGCTTAATTTCATAATTAATATTGAAAATAATGTTGTCATATCGAGCTAATGTACTATGAACTGTCAATATCATGTATAGCAGGAGTTCCAAAGAAGCTGTAAATTATTTAATGGGTTCTTCTAGGTTAAACAGATTTAAAAAATATATAATGTTTGGGGGTTCTAACTAATTTTCTAGCAACCCCCCCCCCCCCATATTTTGCACATGTAAACAAAAAAGTGCCAGGTCTTCAAGAGGGACCCCTAAAACATTTTTAAATTCTTCAGCTGTTCTTCCAGACATTCCTAAGTTTTCCTTGAACCTTGAGCAGCGGTGGATATTAATCTCCCACTTATACTGACCATTAGTATAAGGGGACAATTTAATACTGATGTCCAATTTAGGGGTCATTTCTCTACTGACCACTTTTGTAAGGGCACACCACAATTTTCATGGATTATGTGTATATTTTGGGCCGTTATCTTTTGTTTTATTTCACAATTATTATTGCAAATAGTTGTAAAAAAAAGCTAATGCCGTACCATGATTTGTGGATATAATTTTTATCAGGGGTTCCCTGGGAGCTAAAAAATACTTCAAGGGTTCCTCTAGGGTAAAATGGTTGAGATGGTTGGTTTCAATAATATCCAGATCAAGCTTTATTCATCATTATATCAAATTTGGAAAAACAGCCATTACTTTTGAAGTGGTTCCAATGTGCCCTCTCTATGAAGGCTTAAAAGTTTAATGAAGGGGCCCCTTGAAACCCCAAAAATACATTAGCTGTTTTCTCTAACTTGATATACCAATAAATTAGCACACCCCATTTGAGGGTATGTGCTCCAAATCTACACCACAATGTCATGTGTTATCTATGCTAGATGCCCTCCTTTTCTCTGACAACTCCCTGAAGGCCAGTAGAATGTGTCGCACTTGGGAAAACCAACTTGATCTTAACCTCACAGATGAAGAATGGGACAAATTTCTCTACCAGTTGCATAAGGGCTCAATAAATGTAAAGGCTCAGGAAGCAGACTATAATTTATTTTGAGGATAGTATAGGACACCCTAAGGCTGCTTTCACACTGGGGCAGTATTCAGGCGTTACAGCGCTAAAAATAGCGCCTGTGTAACGCCTGAAAAAAACCGGCCCCTTTAACTCCAGTGTGAAAGCCGGAGGGCTTTCACACTGGAGCGATGCGCTGGCAGGACGGTGAAAAAAGTCCTGCTAGCCGTATCTTTGCAGCGGTGAAGGAGCGGTGTATTCACCGCTCCTAAACCGCTCCTACCCATTGAAATCAATGGGACACCGCGGCAATACCGCCGGCAAAGCGCCGCAACAGCGGCGCTTTGCGGGTGGGTTTAACCCCTTTTCGGCCGCTAGCGGGGGTTAAAACCACCCCGCTAGCGCCCGCACACCGCCGCTAAAACGACGGTAAAGCGCCGCTAAAAATAGCGGCGCTTTACCGCAGACGCTGCTCCCGCCCCAGTGTGAAAGCAGCCTTACTGCTTCGAAAATTTTCACCTTCAACCTCTCCTCTATGTTGGAGATGTAAATCTGAACCTGGATCTTTGCTGCACCTATGGTGGTCATGCACAGAACTACAACTGTTTTGGTCTGCGGTGCACACAGGCATAGCTAAAATAATCACATACACTCTCGATTTCACCCCTTATTGCACCATTCCTCTTTACCAAAATCTGCTTATCACAAATTACTTGCATTTCATCTTGTAAATGCTGCCAGATGATTCATCTCCTCACAAAGTTCTTACTATTGTGCTTAATTCAGTGCCCTTTTCTATTCGGCTGCATGAAATTGTGCAGTTGAGATTTAGTTCAGTTACTGATGCTCTGAGCCGTTATCACTAGATTTGATGTTAATACACGTTATTTTCAACTATTGGACCTATTTGCTTTACTCAAGTTTTCCCGCTGATTGCATTGTAAGTGGGCACTTTTTTTTTTTTTAACTAATTGTCTTGTACCTTTTTGTTTTTACTGTTTTTTTACTGTCGAAAATTAATAAAAATGGTCAGTTTTCAAAAAATCCTGAAACTAAAAAACCAGCAAGTGAACAAAAAACATGCATGTGAAACACACACTAAATAGTGAACTTAAGGGTGTGCTTTAGTCCACAACCCCCCAGGGGTAGGACCTCTCCCTGATCCTCCCGGTACGCCAGGCTCCTGACAGGGGCAAAGAGTACGACTGGTCTTCCTAGCCAGAAGGCCTGGCAGACCCCGTTCTTCTAGATCCACCAAAGCTGACCTTTGAATACTAAGTCAAGGGGCCACACATGCTCCCCTTGGATGTCAGGGCAAGACCGAGGACTCACACCCTTCATTCTAGTGAGAAAAAAAAAACACACACAAAGTGAAAGTGACAAACAGTGGAATAAAATAAATAAGTGGCTGTGCAATGTGCACAGGTTGGGCCCTGAGGCCTGGAAGACAAAAATTGCCCTGGACTTAGCCCAAAGGCCCAGCCCTAAAAGGTACAGTGCAGAAAAAGTTTTAGTGACTGTGACCATGTGTTACTAAGAGTACCCCTAAGGTGATCACTCCCAGGGAGCACAGACACCGCAGACTCTCTGCCTTCCCAGTCCATGGCCAGACAAGGTAGATCCACTCAAAATCAGGAACTGGGCTCTACCAGTTCTTCTGGGGAAATTACTCTCGTGCCCTCTGTCAACCGGCTCATTGAATATAAAAAATAAATAAAAAATCCCGCATGGCTGATATTTCAACAGTAATTGCACGGAACAGCTGAAAACTCCCTCTTTTGGCTTTTCCTACAAATCTTTAATATTTAATACAATAAAAAAAATATCAGAAGGCAAGTTTGTAAAAACTTCAAAAAACGTAGAGTAGGCTGCTCTGTATATGTGGTCACTGAAAATATAATGCACATATAATGCAAGGTCTGCTTAACAATCCAGACTCGAGATCTCCACCTCTTCACTCCTGTTTGCCCCCATTCCACTTGGGGCACTCACAGTATCTTTTTTTTTTCATAATAAAACAGTGTCAAATTTAAAATCATGGCATCTTTTCTTGTTTTGTGGTGACTTAAAGGGTTAGTTCACCTTTTTCAATAAAATGAAAAAGTGAACTAATACCGTACCTCCTCTGCAACCCCCCCAGTCCCCTCTATACTTACCTCCATGGGTGATGAGCTGTCAGTGCCCATGCTGTTGATGCAGTGGTCTGGGGATTTGACAGATCAGAGTAATTCTCACCGACCAATCAGAATCGCTTGCACAATGTCAATGGCAGTGTCCTTTTAGAAACCTGTGCTGGGTTGCGCCCTGTTTTTCCCTAAACACATTTAGAACAGATGCTATTCTGATTGGTGGTTTTTCCTTTTTTGGGTGCCCTAGTCTGGGTGACGCTCGCAGACAAAAATGTTTCTAGGTTTTTTGGGGCCAAGCATATGGGGACTTGTTTGAGCATGCTGGGCTGTACTTTAGACACAAGCAAGTTTGCATTTGTTGTGAGCATGTAACAAGGGTCTTAGAAAGAACAAATCAGGGGTGATGTGTGGATCTCATTGGACTCAAGTTTCGGACTTGAGAGATTTCTCCCTGCTAGGTGCCAAGATAGGGATTTCCATGGGGGTTTTAATAGGTAAAAGGCTGCTTTCACACTGGGGCGGTATTCAGGCGTTACAGCGCTAAAAATAGCGCCTGTGTAACGCCTGAAAAAAACCGGCCCCTTTAACTCCAGTGTGAAAGCCGGAGGGCTTTCACACTGGAGCGATGCGCTGGCAGGACGGTGAAAAAAGTCCTGCTAGCCGCATCTTTACAGCGGTGAAGGAGCGGTGTATTCACCGCTCCTAAACCGCTCCTACCCATTGAAATCAATGGGACACCGCGGCAATACCGCCGGCAAAGCGCCGCTGCAGCGGCGCTTTGCGGGCGGGTTTAACCCCTTTTCGGCCGCTAGCGGGGGTTAAAACCACCCCGCTAGCGCCCGCACACCGCCTCTAAAACAACGGTAAAGCGCCGCTAAAAATAGCGGCACTTTACCGCCGACGCCGCTCCCGCTGCAGTGTGAAAGCAGCCAAAGCAGGTTGTAAATAATATTGCTTGTGTCTTGTAAGTTGATGTAGATCCAGATATAGAAATTTATTTGTGTTTTTATCACAAACTATTATATATTATTATTCTTTAAAATATCATACAAATAATCAAATAATATTTCTTTAAAAAATGCGTATCATTTGTACTCACCCAATCACATTTATCACTGGTAGTCTGAGATTTCTATATGCTTATATGTATTATATATAATATACTCTTATATATTATTATACTATAAGTTTTTCTTTAAAATATCATACAAATAATCAAATAATATTTCTTTAAAAAATGCATACTTTTTTTACATTTGTACTCACCCAATCACATTTATCACTGGTAGTCTGAGATTTCTATATGCTTAGAGTCTGATAATTACCGTTAGTTTCCAGGTGTTCATTAGCTAAGCAAGGTCAAGATGTTTTGTATGTTTTCCGTATATTAAGACGTGTTATCTCTTCACCTTTGCTCTGTTCTTGCATTTTAAACACAGTTTCTCTTCTAGAACAGTAAAAATGTTTGGCACAGCTAAATATGCCACCTGGAGATTAAGGAACCAGGAGGTAAAGCACCACCTCGCTCCTTCAGATATTGCTGCACACCTGCAGGTCATGATAACCAATCACTCCATAGACATGGGAAGTGCTAATCCTACCAGGTGAAATCTTAATTAGGAGGTTAGAGGAAGGAGCTCAAACTTTGATTCATTTCTAAACTGTATGTTTTGGGTTTTTCTCTTTCTTCTCCATATAAGTTGCGGTTACACACTTCTGTACAACGGTTTGGATGCGGAGAAAGTACAACGCAGTGTACCCATAGTTCTCGACTAGCGGAGAAACACATGGAACACTGTGCTCACTCTTGCACTGCGGTTTGGCCGTTTGTGTTTTCTGAAAGCATACCAAAAGTCCTGCATTCTGCATCTTTAGTGATCCTACAGAAAACACACCAAAAATGTGCAATCTAATAGAAGTCTGTGGGAAACCACGGTAACTTTGCACAAAAACTGCAGGTACACTGCGCTGCACCCGTGTTGCAGCCAAACCACAGCGCAAGAGTGAGAACATCATAACTTCTCTTCTTCTACATGTTTCTCCACTAGCGTCTTCCAATGTGATAAAAATCTGCAACACTGTAAGGGCTTACCTTGGTTGGAGTCCATAGTGCAGAGATGTATGCTCACCCTTGCAAATACATACAGCCCACGGTAACAAGGTAAAAGGCTACCTGGGCTGTGAATCTGAGCATGGGGGCTTGACAGGGAATTTACCAAAGGATTGTCGAGGTGAAGCCATAGGCAGGGATTGCAGAAGTCAGAGTTAATGATGAACAAAGCCAGGGTCAGAAGCCGGGGTCAGTCTTGGAACACTGAAACTTGCAAATAAGAACACAGGAAACCAGGAACCTTTGGCAATACAAGAGACAATGAACTGACCAAGCCCTCAGAGCAGAGGTCTCAAACTGGTGGCCCTCCAGCTGTTGCAAAACTACAAGTCCCATGAGGCATTGTAGGGCTAACAATTACAAGCATGACTCCCACAGGCAGAGGCATGATGGGACTTGTAGTTTTGAGACCCCGGCCTCAGAGTGAGGCTGTGTTTTATACCCAGCTGATTAGATAAACTGCCTCAGCTGAACCAGGAGTGACAGGTGCTAATTGCAAAGCAAGATCCAGAGTATAGCCCTCAGTGCTGCATGCAGGACAAGGCATAGCTGGAGACCAGGCTGGATAATCAGCTGAAGTGTGGCTGAGAGGCAATACAGCAGGATCAGTACACAGAAAGTCATGGGTTCAATACCTCCTTGAGCCACCTGGGGGGTGGCCACGCCTGGCTGTTTGCATGACATGGTAGGAACCGTGACTCACTCAAATCATCCCTTCTTCCCATTCCTTCACGTAAATCCTAACTTCAGGCACGTAAAACAAAAATCAGCTCTGGCTGACCCACTTTCTGTCCAGTGTTGTCCCTGCGGTAATTCATTTCAGCCCCTAAGTGTCCTCAATCTTCCAGGTAGATTGACAACCTCCTGTCATTAATCGCAAATGACTGAGAGCATACTGTGAGTACAGGACTTGATAGGCCCTCACTAAGGCACCTGGCAATCACAGGTGTGGATTTACTAAATGCAAATAGACTGTTCACTCTGCAAGTGTAGTTGCTCCAGAGCTTAGTAAATAAAGTGAACTTTGCAAAGAATACCCAATCACATGGAAGAAAAATAAAAAAAAAAGCAGCATTTTTTGCTTGCACATGATTGGATGTCAGAAGTCAGCAGAGTAACCCTTGAACACGGTAAATTGAAAAATTGTCTGATTTCGCCATTGTTCTGTGTCCTTTGGATAAGCTGTGAGAACAGCGCGTGCAATTGCCAAACTTTTAATCCTTCCATCCGTTCGCTCACCCAAAGAGAATTTCTTTTTGTAAACACAATTACCTCCTTTGCCAGGTGGGGTCTCCAGCAACTTCTCACAGCTGCACTTTTTGTGTGTATAATATAAATAAATGAAAAATTAAGGATGGCTTTTAAAGACCTTGTATTTTAGCTCAAAGTTCCTTCAAAATGTTATCAGTGCTAAAAAACCTACTTTGCATTATATCTTTTGCTGATAAGCTGGTCAAAGCACAGATTTCACTATAGATTTGCCTTTTTTTTAACCTTTGATACGTAGAGGAACTCTTGAAAGAATAATTGGGGGTCAGTGGGAAAAAACGCCCTTAATTTGGTGTCCAGTGGTGGTCAGAATGCCACCCTGATAGACAAGCTAATAAGGCCTGTGGCATCCTGTAGCTGGTTCTGCCAAGTGGCAATGGCCCGAGATCACCATCCAGTCACTGCTCAAGGAACCTCTAGCAAGCTCTGAAGGAACCCAAATGTTCCCCTGAAACCCTGGTTGAGAATGGCTGCTACAGATAATGTCAAACTAGTGAAGGTTTTAAACTGTGTGCCCAGGTATTACCCAAATTGATGCCAAACCTCCCTCACCTCCTCTAGAGCATGCCCCAGCATTTCTTTTCTTTTTCTTTTACCTTGTTCCTATAGTTCATTTAGAAATTGATTGTAGTAGAACCATTTTGGTGTGTACCTTTAACCAAAGAATATACATTAAATGGTGGTCAGAAGAGTCAACCATCATGGGACTGTTCTGTACAGAAGCTATAAACATGCATGTCTGCAGAAATTGATGCCCTATCCAGCAGGGTGGATTTGATTTGAATCAAGTCAAATTAAATCACAATTTAAATCATGATTTAAATCACTAGTAAAAAGGCTTGATTTAAATCAACTAGATTTAAATAGAATTTTTTTAACCACTTATCGACCGCTACATGCCGATATATGTTGGCACAATGGCAGCGGTGGGCAAATGGGCATACCGGTACCTCCCCTTTAATTGGCGGGGGGCTAGCAGACAGGCTAGCAGTAATTGGTGCATTTTTATAGCACTGATCGCTGTATAAATGCCAATGGCCTCAAAATAGTGTCAAAAGTGTCCGATGTGTCTGCCATAATGTCGCAGTCATGATAAAAATCGCAGATCACCACCATTACTAATAAAAAAAAATATATAATAAAAATGCCATAAAACGATCCCCTATTTTGTAGACGCTATAACTTTTGCACAAACCAATCAATGTACGCTTGTTGCAATTTTGTTTTACCAAAAATATGTAGAAGAATACAAATCGGCCTAAACTGAGGAAAAATATATATTTTTTGTATATATTTTTGGGGGATATTTATTATAGCAAGTAAACAATATTGCTTTTTTTTCAAAATAGTTTTTTTGTTTATATTTTATTTATTTATTTATTTTGTTTTTTCTTTATAGCGCAAAAAATAAAAACCACAAATAAAATACCACCAAAAGAAAGATCTATTTGTGGGGAAAAAAAGGATGTCTATTTTGTTTGGGTGCAGCATCGCATGACCGCGCAATTGTCAGTTAAAGCGGCGCAGTGCCGAATCGCAAAAAGTGCTCTGGTCAGGAAGGGGGTAAAATTTTCCTGGGCTGAAGCGGTTAAAGAGCAACTGTCATCTCTGTCCCACAGCGGCTCCTCCTCTGACCCGCTGTTGACTCACCGACAGTCTCATTCACTTTAATGGGACAGCTGGTGATGCGGCAGTGACACAACAAGGTGAGGGACGTGGCGGCATCAGGTGAGTGGATGCCCACTAACAGGCGCTGCCATGATGGATCTGAAATGACAGGTGCTTTTTAAATGTAAGGACTTATTCTTGCTGGTAGTAAGAATTTTGAATATTTGCAAACAAAATGAAGGTTTCCTATTTAGAATAATAAGCTGTTTGTTTAATAAGGTTAGTAAAATATATAAATATCAGAACTGCGTCAATTATACAGTTTGTAGTGTACATAGATTTGAAAAACATTGGGATAAAGAAATATTCCTGAAATTTGTTTTATCTCCTGGTTACTGTGAAATTGTGTGAATGCCTCAATGCAGTGTATGTTATCTTAGCTTTCAGAACTTGGATTTATTTAATGAGTTTATCAAAAATGTCAATATTGCAGAATATACAGCTTCATGCTACATAACTAAGCTCCATTTTATGCTGAGTATACTAAATTATTAATGTATCTTAAATAGAAAACTATCTTTAGATCGACTTTTACTCCAAAAGCATTTTATTAAAATAAATATCATACAAATCCCCCAAAAAAAATCAGATTAAAAAAAAAAAAATAATCAGGTTTAACAATTTTTTTTTTAATAATCATTGATTTTTATCCACCCTGCTATGCAGTCACCACTGGCATCAGCCTTTCCTATGGGAACAATAAGGATAGCAAAGGAGGACGTCCATACTGTCTGCAGAATTTGATGCCGTCTGCAGACACCACTGGCTCCAATCTTTTCTCAGGGAACAATAAGGATGGCAAAGGAGGACGTCCATTCCGGGGCAGCAGTTCTTTCTCTAGAACTTTATAGCTGTAGGTTGCATTTTCTGATCTGGCTGAATGGTGAGGTTAAATATGAATGGATAGAAATGAGGGTTAAAAGGAAAATGTGTGTTCCTTAAACTGGCACAAAAAGAGGTATACAGCTCATGAACAGTTTGCAATGTGAAAGTGTTAAGAGAATAAAAAATCAGTTGACTTGTTACAATACTTATAGTAAACATCACAACTATGAGTCAGATGAGCTTGAGTGAGTACAGAGGCTTGCTTTCCAATGCCTTACCAAAACCAAATCAAGGCATACATGGTTTGAATCTCAGCTGGTTCAGCAGGAACCGGCTGAGATTCAAACCATTAACCGCTTCATATCTGTGCTATAGCCGAATGACGGCAACAGCGCGGACCTATTTGCTGGGAGGGTATCAATAGATGTCCTCTGGGCTTGAGTGGCCTGTTTTGTGATCAGTGAGTCTATGAGACCCGCTGGATCACAGATCGGAGTAAGGGTCGATCCTGATCCCTTACCACGTGATCAGCTGTCAGCCAATGACAGCTGATCATGTGATGTAAACAGAGCCAGTAATCGGCCGATCACCGGCGGCTGTCAGAAGGACATCTGTCCCGATCAGGGAAAGCAGTCGCCATCTCATCTGTGCCCCCCTGTGCCACCTGCCATAGCCACCTACCAGTGCACAACAATGCCGCCTACCAGTACCCACCAGGGCCACCTACCAGTGCCCACAGTGCCACCTATTAGTGCCCACAATGCCACCTATCAATGTCACCAATCAGTGCCTCATCAACAATGCTGCCCATCAGTGTCACCTACCAGTGCCCATCAGTGTCACCTACCAGTGCCCATCAGTACCACCTATCAGTGCCCTTCAGTGCCATCTATCAGCGGTACCTATCAGTAACACCTATCAGTTAGAGCTGCACAATTAATCGTTAAAAAATTGTGATCTTGCTTCAACCCCCCTGATGATCTCTATTGAAGAGTTTGCCGATTCTTTCATATAACAAGTGGAGAGACTTATCTGCTCACTCAGCTGTCAAAAAAAAACATCTGGGCAGTCTGCCAAGTTTTTTGGGGAAAAAAATACACTTCAATGAATAAAATAAAAATAAAAATAAAACAGTAAAGTTAGCCCAATTATTTTGTTTAATGTGAAAGATGATGTTACGCCAACGAGAATTGTGATCTATCTTCTAATGCCACGTACACACGACCAAACTTTCCATCAAAAAAGGTCCGACGGAATCATTCCGTCGGATATTACGATCGTGTGTGGGCTTCATCGGATTTTTTTCTTCAAAAATTCAGACGGACCTAGAAATAGAACATGCTCTAAATCAATTTCTATCGGGAAAACCGTTCATCTGTATGCTGGTCCGATGGACCAAATACGACGCAGCGGCAGCTATTGGCTACTGGCTATTGAACTTCCTTTTCTAGTCCCATCATACATCATCACGTTCAAAACTAACGGACTTTGGTCCGTTAGTGTGTGGGCAAGTCCGTTCATTTGGAAGTCTGTTGTAACTCCGTCGAATCATGCTCTATTATCAGTGCCCATTAGTGCCACCCATCAGGGCCCATGGGTGCCGCCTTATCTGTGCCCGTCAGTACCGCCTTATCTGTTCCTATCAGTGCCACCTTATCTGTGCCTATCAGTGGCCATCAGTGCAGCCTATCAGTGCCCATCAGTGTTGCCTCATCAACGCATATCAATGAAGGAGAAAAATTACCTGTTTGCAAAATTTTATAACAAACTATGAATCATGATTTTTTTTTTCAACATTTTCCAATTTTTAGCAAAAAAGGGACATTGGTCCTGAAGAGGAAGAGGCAAAGCTGCCTCATATGTGCACACAAGTACCTGCCAGTGCCACCTGCCAGTGCTACAAAACAGTTCCCACAGTGCCCCCAATCAGTGCGCACAGTAGTAAGTGCCACCCATCAGTGCCCACCAGGGTTATCTCATCAGTTCCCACCAGTGCCTCCTATTAGTGCCCATCAGTGCCGCCTTATCATTGCCCATCAGTGCAGCCTATTGGTGCCCATCAGTGTAGCCTCATCAGTGTACATCAATAAAGGAGAAAAATTACCTGTTTGCAATAATTATTAACAAAATATAAAATGGTTTTGTATCTGTCTTTTTTAATATTTTTAACAGAAAAAAAACCCAGAGGTGATCAAATACCACCAAAAGAAAGCTCTATTTGTGGGGGAAAAATGCTAAAAATGTCATTTGGGTACAGAGTTGTATGACCGCGCAATTGTCGTTCAAAGAGTGGCAGCGCTCAAAGCTGAAAATTGGTCTGGGCAGGAGGGGGGTTTAGGCGCCCAATAAGCAAGTAGTTAATACAAATCTAAGTGTTGGTTCACACTGAGACAGCACGACTTGCAGCGTGACTGCCTCAGGTGACCTGGACACGACCGCTCCGGCGACTTGCAAAACAACTTCTCTATAGAAGTCAATGCAAGTCGCCTCAAGTCACCCCCAAAGTCGTACAGGAACCTTTTTCAAAGTTGGAGCGACTTGCGATGCTCCGATTAGAACGGTTCCATTGTACAGAACGGGAAGTGTCTTGTCAGACGGCTAAGTCGCCTGACAAGTCGTCCCAGTGTGCACCGACCCTAAGTCTTCCGCCATTTGACCCTGGCCAGAGGATCTTTTGGGAATGGGGACCTATAATCTGTGCCTACACCAATACTGATTTCCAGGCAATATATGCAGGTGGTAGGACATGAGACGGTAAGCTGCCTGTGCTGTGTAAATGCACGAAATCAAAAATTCATGATGAAATAAAATGTTATTATTATATTTAGTATCATTTTATATAAAATTCCTTTTGCAGTTTTTCTTGCTCTTTATGTTCTGCTACACAGCCTTGTCCCCTTTCCCCTGCGCATTTGATGGTGGTGAGGTTTTGGGAGGCTGACACCTTCTTCTGTTACCCATTCAGCAGAATTCATTGAGCTGCCTGCAGATTTGGAAGCTGCTGACACAAGTGGATGTTATAAATGAGAACATTGTGAACTCTGTGGGTTTTCATGTGTGAATGTTCGCTTACAGGCCGCTGGAAGGAGCCATACCGTTCATAGGAGCTTTCATATGTATTTCAGATGTATTACTATTTTTTTTTTTTTTTTTACCTTACCTAGAATTCCGTTTAATAAAATGAGTGAAATTTCTGAAATGAACAGATATAAACTAAACGAATGCACATGCATTAAAAAAAAAAAAATCACAAGTTTGTATGCATTCTGACTTAATGTAATATGACGGCATCCAGAACCCTGGAGCTCCTGCTCTGTTCCTTTACCTAGTTATCAATAAAATCCTTTGTAATGAAAAGAGAGACAAAACTCTGGGCACACAAGGAATGTGGGTGTCTTTTTTTTAATAATGGAGACTGCTGGCTAATATTACAGAAGCCCAATTCAAGGATCTTATTTATTTATTTATTTTTTATTGACTTTTTTTTTTTTTTTTTTTTACATTTAAATAGATCCCAGTGGGTGTTATAAAATACCCAAATGCAGGTCGGAACGAGGGGTCAACGTCATGGGAAATTGACCTGCCATTAAATTCTTAATTATCTCTGAAGATTTTACCCCCTTCCTGACCAAAGCACTTTTTGCGATTCGGCACTGCGTCGCTTTAGCTGACAATTGTGCGGTCGTGCGACGTTGCACCCAAACAAAATTGACATCCTTTTTTTCCCACAAATAGAGCTTTCTTTTGGTGGTATTTTATTTGCGTTTTTTATTTTTTGCGCTATAAACAAAAAAATAGTGATAATTTTGAAAAAAACAGGTTATTTTTTACTTTTGAAAAGAAAAAAGTGGAAAGCTCCCCACGGGGCTTTATAGCAGCAAATAGGAGTCAAATATTTTGTAAAAAAAAATCACAGATTTTTTATTTCAAAGGATGGTTAGACACAAAACATATATAAAAAATGAATTAAAATATGTGCTCTGGTATATACAAGGCAAAACAAATTAGGCTAGGAAAGGTTATACATCAAGGGTGATACATTGTTGCACTTGGAATTGCACTATGCGATGTATGCAAATGCCCCTTTTTTCATAGGCATTTCCATACATCGGAGGGCAATTCCAAGTGCAACAATGTATCACTCTTGATGTATAACCTTTCCTAGCCTAATTTGTCTTGCCTTGTATATACCAGAGCACATATTTTAATTCATTTTTTATATATGTTTTGTGTCTAATCATCCTTTGAAATAAAAAATTGGCGATTTTTACAAAATATTTGACTCCTATTTTCTGCTAAAAAGCCCCGTGGGGAACTTCCCACTTTTTTATTTTCAAAGACTTCAATTGGGGTGTGCAGCCCTCTCAGACTCTCATACATGTGTCACTCTATTATATTTTTTACTTTTTGCTGTAATAAATATCCCCCAAATATATATAATATATTTTTTTTTTCCTCAGTTTAGGCCGATATGTATTCTACATATTTTTTGGTTAAAAAAATCGCAATAAGCATTTATTGATTGGTTTGCGCAAAAGTTATAGCGTCTACAAAACAGGGGATAGATTTATGGCTTTTTAATTATTAATTTTTTTTTACTAGTGATGGCGGCGATCTGCGATTTTTATCGGGACTGCGACATTATGGCGGACACGCTGGACAATTTTGACACATTTTTGGGACCATTGGCATTTTTACAGCTTTAAAATGGCATTGATTACTGTGAAAATGTCACTGGCAGGGAAGGGGTTAACCACTAGGGGGCAGTGAAGGGGTTAAGTGTGTCCTAGGGAGTATTCTAACTGATGGGGGGAGGGGACTGTGCAGGGGAGATAACAGATCGTCTGTTCATACTCCGTATGAACAGACAATCTGTTTGTTCTCCCCTCAGAGAACCGGAAACTGTGTGTTTACACACACAGATCCTGGTTCTCGGTGTGGCCCGATCGATCGTGGGAGCCCGCCGGTGATCATGACCACCGGGCACTCGCATTGGCTCTGTGGGCGAGCAGGGGTCACGTGCACCTGCGGTGGCGCACCTGCGGTGGCGCACCTCCGGTGGCGCACACGCGTCCCCCTAGTGGCCATCTCTGGTACCGACGTACCATGATGGCGATTCGCACAGCCAAACCATGTTGCCACAGTATAACTGCAGCGGCTGGTCTGCATGAGGTTAAAGTATAACTAAAGGCAATTTTTTTGTTCCATTTTGGATAGAGTGGAGATAGATTAGTTTTTATTGCTGTCTGTGCCCTCGTTAAAGCGGAGTTCCGCTTAAAAAAAGATTACAAGTCAACAGCTACAAATACTGCAGCTGCTGACTTTTAATAGTCGGACACTTACCTGTCCCAGGGTTCAGAGAAGCGGGGGGAAAGAAGCCCCGCTTGTCTCCCCCTCCTCTCTGCGATGCCGGCATTGTCACTGTGGGCACCCAGCTGTGTCCCAGATGACCAGATGATTGCCGAGAGGGAAGGGGGAGAGGTGATCTTCCTTCCGGTGCCCCGGGAGGAAGTGGGAGCTGAAACCCTCTAGAAAGAGGGTCTCTGCTCCCCCCCCCCCAAAAAATGACATGCCAAATGTGGCATGTCAGGGTGTCACCTTCCCTTAAAGCAGAAGTTCCATTTTTGGGTGGAACTCCGCTTTAAGGTGATCTGTCCTCTCTATTTTTCCTGTTTACCGTTATCATTGAAAGTGAAAGTAAAAGAAAATCCCAATTTTTGGGAAAAGTAATAGAGGTGAAATCTTCCAATGGGGACCTGGGGGTCCCCAAGAAATTCCCTTAATTTGAAGAAATTTCCTCTCAATTCCTGTTGGCTTTAGAACAGGAAGTGAAGGGAAATCTCCGCAATAGGACACAGGTGGTGAAAAAAGGGGGTTACCCTCCCTTGCTCTATCCAAAATGGAAAAAAAGTTTTGCCTATAGTTCTACTATAAGTTGATGTCAAGCTAATGCCATCAATACAAGCCCAAAACCTATTGACACCGGTTATAATTGTGTGCTGGGAGGGCAGCTTTAAAATAACCACTTGACCTCCGTGTTGAAGTTATAGCGTATATATGGTATATATGCTGGAATTTACACAGCTATAGACACTATACTGTAATGGCTATGATAGGGTGACAAGCAATCTGACGCTAACAGACACTGACTGGGAGGGTCACTTGGCACTGACATTGCTTGTGACAGTAATACAGTGATCAGTGATAATACTGTACACTGACACTGTACTAATGACACTGGCTGTAAAAGGGTTAACAGCAAGGGGTAATCAAGGGATTAATGTGTCCTTAACAAGGGTTATGTGTGCTACTTTTGCTTACTGATCTGGCTGTTTTTCTTCTGCTTTTCAGGGAGAAGAAGCAGCCAGATCATTGTTCCCTGTACACAGAGTCTTTGTGTTTGTAAATACAGAACTCTGTGTGTGATTGGACAGGTTTCAGCTGAAATCATTGCTGAAATCTGCTTTTAAATTTGTGCTGTGTGCAACAACAGTATGCGTGGGGGGGGGGGGGGGGGGGGGGGATGCACACCACAAACCCGTATGCAAGTTGGCAAAGTACATGTCCATTGCCGAGCCTGCACCCGCCACCAGCTTGCAGTATATTTATTGTAAGCTCACCCTATAAATTAATCCTAGGACAAATTTAACCACTTGACCTCTGGGCACTTAAACCCCTCCTTCCTAACCAGACCAATTTTCAGCTTTCGGTGCTCTCACACTTTGAATGACAATTACTCAGTCATGCAACACTGTACACATATGACATTTTTGTCCTTTTTCACACAAATAGAGCTTTCTTTTGGTGGTATTTAATCTCCGCTGTTTTATTTTTTTATTTTTTGCGCTGTAAATAAAAAAAAGCGTAAAATTCTGTAAAAAATAAAATAAAAATCTTTGTTTCTCTTAAAATGTATTGCAGAGTATTGGCGAGTATTGGCAGAGTATTGCAGATTATGGCAGAGTACTGCAGAGTATTGGCAGAGTATTGGCAGAGTACTGCAGAGTATTGGCACTGAGCAGCGCTGTGGGCACTACAGATCCAGCCCACAGCGCTGCTACAAATGATCTCTCCCCCTCTCTCCCCCTCTCCCCTCGCACTGTACAGATCGGTACAGAGAGGGGAGGGAGGAACCGGCGTCATGACATGAAGCTTTGCATACCCTGGCAGAAATGTTGAAATGTTGGCATTAATTTTGAAAATATGACTGATCCTTTATTTAAGGATAGTGATCACATGAAGCCATTTATTATCACATCGTTTTTTGGATCCTTTTTAAATCATAATGATAAAATAAATCACCCAAAACGAGCTGCACAGTGGAGGTAAGTATGACATGTTTGTGATAAAAAACAAAAAAACAAAAACACAAACCTTCACAATCACTTTAATTTAAGGGGTCTTGCACACAGATGTAGTTGAGGCATATAGGAGTACACAGTAAATTACGGCTCTAGTTGTGCATTTCTGCGCATATAGCTGCGCACAATGTTTTTTGTAATACACGTCTACAGGCACAAATACACTGCTACTGTGGCTTCCAGGCACCACAACTACGCTATATTACCAAAAGTATTGGGACACCTGCCTTTACACGCACATGGACTTTAATGGCATCCCAGTCTTTGTCTGTAGGATTCAACATTGAGTTGGCCCACCCTTTGCAGCTATAACAGCTTCAACTCTTCTGGGAAGGCTGTCTGCAAGGTTTAGGAGTGTGTCTATGGGAATGTTTGACTATTCTTCCAGAAGCACATTTGTGAGGTCAGGCGCTGATGTGGACAAGAAGGCCTGGCTCGCAGTCTCCGCTCTAATTCATAAATGTTTTGGACCAGTGCACAAAGCAAGGTCCATAAAGACATGGATAAGTGAGTTTGGGGTGGAGGAACTTGGCTGGCCTGCACAGAGTCCTGATCTCAACCTGATAGAACACCTTTGGGGTGAATTAGAACGGAGACTGCGAGCCAGGCCTTCTCGTCCAACATCAGTGCCTGACCTCACAAATGCGCTTCTGGAAGAATGGTCAAACATTCCCATAGACACACTTCTAAACCTTGTGAACATCCTTCCCAGAAGAGTATGTGTAAATCAAATATATTGCAATAGTGAGTATTCAGTCCATAGGTGAAAACTATGTAGCGAATAAATTGCTTGTAAGCAAGCACATTGAGTAAAAAACATAAATATGTACCAAACATCAGGAACCAAACTATAAAATTCTGATGAGATGGTATCCTGCATATCTTTTGGAATTGTGACAAACTTCACAATTTCTGGTCTACGGTGAGGCGTATAAATCATACATTTACCGATTTCCTGATTCTCTTGGAATCAGTCTTCTTTCTCTAACACCATCATATGTACCTAAAAAGACCTACAAGTGCTTGGTCTTAGTACATTCGCTTAATGCTGCCAAAAGCCGTATCCCTGGCTGCTGTAAGCAAAGACAGGCCCCATCTATTGCTTTATGTTAGACAAAGTAAATAAGATATTTAAAATGGAAGTCTCTGCTCTCTAATAAAAAAGGGCTCCCATTACAAGTTCCTGAAAAAATGGTTCTATTGGCATGAATTCTTGTACTCTGACGATTACATAACTTTCATAGAGACTACCAGAGACCAAAGACTATCTGTTACATGCTATATGGACCTGAGCTGGTCTGGTCTGGTCCTATCTTCTTCCACTCATTTCTTTGCTCCCTCCTTTTTTTTAAATTCTTTGAATCTTTGAATCTTTGTTCCCTAGTACTTTGAACATACATGAGCTGGATCTAGTGTACATGTTGTGTAGGTTCCATACCAGCAAGGCAGCATTAAAGAGGGATTCTTCAGAGAAGTAGGACGTTACTTTGAGTTTTTTTTCTAGGACACAATGGATACACTTTCTCCCGGCACTTCTATCAAAACCACATTTATCTTTTCAAAATATCAGCCTGGTGCTGCTCCTTTGTTTTCATGGAGCAGCCCAATCAAATGCTTGTCCAACCCAACTGGCATATCCTGACTTGTCAGAGCAGCGACACTTCAGAACACCTTAATAGATGTATTCTGCAGATAGAAACAATTTTTAGACATTGAAAAAAAAAAAACTGAGCCAAAACTCCTTTCACAGACTTTCTTAGTGTTTTGCCAGAATCACAGTATTCATTTTGCGTAATTGTGGCACTTGGACCAGAGATCATTATCTCAAATAGAACCGACCTACTAGGTTGCTACATTCAGCAATTCCCCCTTTGTTTCAGCTCCCAGTGCTTCGCTTCCCTCCCATGCATACTATAACAGAAATAATTAAATATTTAACCTGTGCTCATCATTCACTGACACATTTGTTATGGCAGAGCAACTAAAGGCAAATTGAAAAAAAAAAGAAAAATCAGATTTCGGAAACCAGGTGCACATTGGTTTATAATAAGCAATAGGAATAATTACTCAGATAATTAAAGAGATCTCTAAATTCCTATGTTTACTTGATACTTGACTGTTTAAATTACTACAAAGATATTAAAGTCAAATGTCGCTGAGCTTCACTTAGGCATGCTAATATTTAGGGTCTACCCTTATCAATTAGAATTTGTACTGAATGTACTACTTTTTTGTTTAAATTATGTGCTGGTGTCAGCTCCTGCAAACCAGTATTTGTATACATTTCTAAGGGTGCGATGGGCTGGAAGATATTTAGCTTAGAAACATTATATAATCCAGTCCAATAACTATTATTATCACTGTAAGCACAGGAACTTTACCCATTTGTGCTTCTCGCTATATGAATTCTACTGAGACTTTACAAAGTAACATGCATAATAACGCTAGTCTTCCTTAACATTGGTGCTTAAGATGATTTTCACATTAGATAACACTGTTAGAAAAAGACTTATCATTTTTTTTGTTTTTCATTCTTCAATGGGCTTAGAATTCCATAACCCCTTAACTGAGTTTCCTCCCCCTCCCTTACTTTTCTTTCCCCTTTAGTCCACTGTTCTTCCCATCCCCATTTTGCTTCCCTTCCCCATTCCTTCCTTTACCTTTTCTTTACCCTTTCTTACTTCCCTTTTTTCTTATTTTCTTGTATTTTTTCTCTTTTTCCGTCCCTTTTCTCTCTTTCCCTCCTCTTACCCCCCCCCCCCCCCCCCCTTTTACCTGTACTTTCCCTAACAAACTTTTCCTTCCCTCTCTTACTTTTATTTCCCCACTTCAACTTTTTTTACCCTTCTCTTACTTTTCTTCCCCTCTCCCTCCTATACTTTCCATTGCCATCTCTTACATTTCATTCCAATCTCCTAATTTCTAATACCTTTTTTACTTTCCTTCCCCTCTTTTTACATTCCCTCTCCTTCCTTGTTTTACTCTGTTTTCTTTCCCCTTTCTTGCCTTCACTTTCACGTTTCTTCTCTTCCTTTTTCTTTCACTTCCAAACTCTTACTTTTCCTGCCATTCTCCTATTTTCTGTTACCTTCTCTCACTTTGCCCTTCTGCTCCCTCCCTCCTCCCTTCCTTTACTTTCCCCTCTCATACATTCCCTTCTCTTCCCTTCTATTTCAGACGAACTGATTCTTTGGTCGGACTCGAGTCTGTTGGAAAGATTTGAAACATGTTCTAAATCTAAAGTCCGTCTGATTTTTTGACAGCAAAGGTCCGATGAAGCCCACACACGGTCAAATTGTCTGACGGATTCATTCCGTCAGACCTTTGCTGTCGGAAAGTCCGGCTGTGTGTACGCGGCATTACAGTGTATGTGGTTTTCGTTCAGTAAAGTCCATTCATTACAAAATCAAATATTAAAAGCAAATTAAGAGAATTTTTGTTCACTTTTTCCTAAGACTTTTCCTAAGAATTTCCGTTTGAAATTCTATCCATCTATGGCCATCTATGACTCTTTTCAAGTCTATCCGAAATTTAAAGGAAAAAAATTGGGTTTAGATACACCTTAATGACTGCAGTGACCTAGAGGGGACAGCTTTTACATTCCCTGTCCTTCCTTGTTTTACTCTGTCTTCTTTCCCCTTTCTTGCCTTCCCTTTCACATTTCTTCTCTTCCTTTTTCTTTCACTTCTCTTATTTTCCCTTCCAAACTCTTACTTTTCCTGCCACTCTCCTATTTTCTGTTACCTTCTCTCACTTTCCCCTTCTGCTCCCTCCTCCCTTCCTTTACTTTCCCCTCTCATACATTCCCTTCTCTTCCCTTCCTTTTCCCCCCTCTTTACTTTCCTTACCTCCCCTTTCCCTTTCTCACTTTCTCTTTCCTTCCCCTCTACCCTTACTTTCCATTCCCCTTTCTTACTTTTCCTTTCCTTTTCTTACTTTTGCTTCTCCCTACTTATTTTTCTTTCCCCTCTCTTCCTTCTCCTCTCTTACTTTTTCTTCACCCCTAATGCCCTGTACACACGATCGTGTTTTCCGACAACAAAACCATGGATTTTTGTCCGAAGAGTGTTGGCTCCAACTTGTCTTGCATACACACGGTCACACAAATGTTGGCCAACAATTACGAACGTAGTGACGTACAAGACTTACGTGATATCTCCATTACGAACGCTAGTTTTACAAGACCGAGCGCTTCCAGTTTGTCCTTGATTCTGAGAATGCGTGGCCTTTTGTGCAACGTACTTGTGTACACGGGATCGGAAAGTCCGACAACAAACATTTGTAGGTGGCAAACTAGAAAACCTGCTAGCAAACATTTGTTGGCGGAAAGTCCGACAACAGATGTCTGATGGAGCATAAACACGGTTGGACTTACCACCAACAAGCTCACATCCAATCGTGTGTACGTGATCCTACCTTTCTTTTCTTTCCCTCTTTACTTTCTTTTCCCCTCTCTTACTTTCATTTCCCCCTCTCTTAATTCACCATTCCCTCTCTTAACCTTTTCTTTCCTTCTCCCTACTTACTTTTCTTTCCCCTCTCTTCCTTATCCTCTCTTACTTTTTCTTCACCTCCTATACATTCCGTTCTCCTCTTTTACTTTCTCTTTTCTTACCTTTCTTTTCTTCCCCTCTCCTATCTTCATTTCCCCCTCTCTTATTTTACCATTCCCTCTCTTAACCTTCTCGTTCCTTCCCCTTTTTTCCCTTTCTTTCTATGATTGTATTTTCCTTTCGCTTCCTCTTTCTTACTTTTCCTTCCCATCGCTTATGTTTCCTTCCCCTCTAATCTTTCCATTCCCCTTTCTTACTTTCTCTTCTCTTAACTTCCTTTCCCCCTTTACCTTCTGTTCCTCTTTCTTACTTTAATTTCCCCTCTTTTACTTTTCTTTCTCCTCTCTTACGTTTCATTGACCTCTTAAACATTCCATTCACCTCTTTTATTTTCCTTCCAATCTCCTAATTTATATTCCCTTCTTTCACTTTCTTTCACCTCTTTTACTTTCCCTCTCCTTCCTTGTTTTACTCTCCCTTCCTTTTCCCTTTCTTTCACCTTCCTTATCCCTTCCTTTCTCCTTCCTTTGCCTTTTCTTTCCCTTTTCTTCCCTTTCTTTTTTTTTCCTTTCTCCTACTTTCACTTCCCCACCCTTACTTTTCCTGCCACTATCCTATTTTCTGTTCCCCTCTCTCACTTTCACCTCCACTACTTTTCCTTTCACCCCTAATTTACTGTTTTCCCCCACCTGTCTGTTTTCATTCCATTCCAGCATATCTAAATCTAAAAACAGAAATATCATATATTGCAGCTTCTAAATCCTTAGATTTGGTGACTTTTATTTCCCCAGGGGATACTGCCAGTAACACACTTCCTGTCTCAGCCTAGGTTCACACTGTAGCGATTTGAGAACCAGTGCCAATAACCACTTCGTATCTCTCCCACAGGCGGTTCACACTGCCCTCTGCAAACCACTGCGGGTGTCAATAACATGTTAATGACACCCCCAGGATGGTTCAGAGATTGCCGTGCGAAATAATGGATTTGGACAGGAATCGAATTAGATAGGTGAGAACACCCATACGATTCAATTCCAGTGCGGGGGAGGGGTGGGGGGTCCAGCACCTTCTTTGTGCTAATCCAATGCGAGTCTCTAGCTAACACTTTTTAGGCAGTATTCACACTACCACGACTTGAAAGTCATATGCTTTTGCCACGATTTTACCACAATTTTGATGCAATTATACCACAATTTTATTGTGATTCTGCCTCAGTTTCAGTGAATGCATGTGTAAACTTGAGGTCTATGGACCTCACCTTGCATCAAAGTTGGACCAAAGTAGTACAGTGACTACTTTGAAGTCAGTGCATCTTGAAGTCTCACAGATATGAATGGTTATCATTGGGAATCATGGGGTACAACTTGTCATGCGACTCTGATGTCCAAAGTCACAGGAAAAGTTGCACAAGTGTGAAAGGGGCCTTAAGCAGTTAGGCTACTTACACACTGAGGCATTTTTCAGGCGTTTTAGCGCTAAAAACAGTGCCTGTAAAACACCTGAAAATGGCCTCACCTGCAGCCCCAGTGTGGAAGCCGGTGCGCTTGCAGGACGAGAAAAAAAGTCCTGCAAGAACCACCCTGCCTATTGAAATCAATAGGGAGTGCTGCAGAAGCGCCCACAAAGCGCTGCAGCAGCAGTGCTTTTAAACCTTTTTAACCCCTTTTTAAAAGAGCACCACTAGCAGCGGAAAAGCACAGATTAAACCACGGTAAAGCGCCTCTAAAATGAGCAGGCGCTTTACCACTACCACCCCGGTGTGAAAGTGCCCTTAGAGAAACTTTTTTTTTTTTTTTTTTCGAGATATCGGGATAAAGGTTTTTCTTACTAATTAATAAAAACTGACCGGTATAAGCACCTCTATAATAACTTTTTGCTTTGGACGTAGATAACCTTTCTCCCCTTTTTCTCTTGCTCTTTCTTCCTTCCATCATAAGTCAAAATCACAAGAACCTTTTGTGTTTTGCACACTTTGAAGAGTACTATTAGCCCAACTTGAAGGTTTAGAACCCATACCAGAGTTTTATTGCTGGGGGAGATCTCTTCTGTTGTTCCTCCGATGTCAGTTGCCACCGGGACAGGATATAAAGGGGATCTCTTCAGTCTGGGTACAAAATGCCATATGAAACCTTTTATTTTAACGTGTGGATGAGAGTTAAAACTTCTGTCAGGTTTTGCTTGCTCTCTTTTTTCACTTTCACTAGTTGTCACTAGGACTAAGAAGAGGGGGAAAATCTCCCCAGTGCGGATCCATCTCAGCAGATGAAATCTGACACACTTTTTTTGAAAGTGTTTTTAATTTTTCTAGTCATTAGTGGGTCAAATCAATTTGTTTTCAACTCCAGTGGTGGGAAAATTGAAGCCTGCAGCATGGAAAATTTTCTCAAATGTTATAACAGTGTATGTGGTTTTCGTTCAGTAAAGTCCATTCATTACTAAATCAAATGTTAAAAGCAAATTAAGAGAATTTTTGTACACATTTTCCTAAGAATTTTCCTAAGAATTTCCGTTTTTAAATTCTATTCATCTATGGCCATCTAGGTCTCTTTTCAAGTCTATCCAAAATTTAAAGTAAAAAATGTGGGTTTAGATACACCTTAATGACTGCATTGACCTAGAGGGGAAAGCTGCGTATCTGTGAATTTAAAACAATAATGAAAAAATGGCAATCTAGAGTTGGCACTCTAATGCCCCATACACATGGTCGGACATTCCGACCACAAAATACGTCGGATTTTTTCCAACTGATTTTGGCGGAAATTTGTGTTGCATACACACGGTCGCACAAAGTTGACGGAATATCCGATCACTCTGAACGAGGTGACGTCAAACATGTACATCAGGACTATAAACGGGCCAGTAGCCAATAGCTTTCATCTCTTAGTTTATCATGCGTGGCACTTTGTCCGTCGGAATTGTCTACACACGATCAGAATTTATGCGATCGGATTTTGTTGTTGGAAAATGTTAGATCCTGCTCTCAAACTTTGTGCGTCGGAAAATCAGACGGAAAAAAATCTGATGGAGCCCACACGTGGTCAGATTTTCCGATAACATGATTTGATTGCACATTTTCCATCAGAAAATCCGGCCGTGTGTACAGGGCATAAGAGGTGCCAAAAAATATTTAGGTCAACATTCTACTAGCAAATAAACTTAAACTTTTAATAAATGTAAAAAATGGTTTCCCTTTTACCAACCCTCGTCACCCATATACTAGTAGCCAATGCAGAGGGTGTCATACTGGAAAGAATGCCATGGTCAGGTTAAATGCATATTTCTCACAACCGACACTAATAGAGTTAATATCCCGCTTCCTGTGAGCACTCATTTGGCGAAGCACAATCCCCAAATGGTGTTGTAAATGAATCTTGCAGGCTGATGGTTTGTGAAGGCTTTATCTCTCCCTTTATTGCAGGCAGTTAGGGATGTGAGAAGTAGGCTGAACAATACTAAATGCGTAGCGTTCCATTTACAAGCTCTTTAAAATAAGTAGACATACATTTTGTTCTGCATATCCCAAGTGAAGCTACATTAGCCGTCCCTACTTGGAATATGACCCGTGGTGTTCTGATACAACATGGAGGTCTGTGGAATGGCTTCTCTCATTTTCTTTGCTTTATTTATGCTTATTAGGGTTGCCATATGTTATCTTTGGAAAACCAAACAGGGTTTTGGGGAATGAGGGGGTTAGCATTGGATTAGCTCATTTAAGGTTGGGGTGGCCCAGTAGGGGTTGTTAAGTTAATGTTGCTTTACTCATGTGGGAATTCTGAAAGTTGTTTGAATCTTGTGTGGAAAACATTTATTAATGCACCCCTAAAATTATATTTCTGCTACAAAGCTTAAGGAGGGTGTCAACATTTTTTAGACAATAAGGACTTGTTTACACTAGTGCGGTGACCTGCAGTTGTCCACACTGGGTCAACACAGGTCACTGCTAGGGCTAAAACGGAGTGCTTTAATATGCAATGCTGTGTGAATGAGCCCCTTCAGGTTTGCGGAATCTGTCTTTAGGTACACATAAGGACAGGTCTTTAGGCGAAATAAGCAAACTAAACAATACAGTGTAACATTTGTAACAGTATATACTGTAAGCTTATTAAGAAAGATGCTGCTGCCAGCACTCCTAAAACACAGAGCGGGATTTGGTTGTCAAACTGGCAGCTGGGTCCTGCAATTACACTATGCAAAGTGGCAGAGAAAGATCTGGTTTGCTATGCAGTGTGCCTAAACCAGAAACTATCCATATCAATTAGGGAAAAAGTAGGGGCATGATAAGGGAAGGGAAAAAAGGGGACGGAAAGCTAAACCTGGAACAATTATGTAAATCAAAAAAGTCAAAGTCAAGTTTGACTTCTATTCTACTACATTATCATACTAATTTGATTACTTTTACAATGGTTTACTTTTAGCAAAAGTTTTTATTAGCATTAATGACAAAAACATCTCAGAATGTTGCCGAACGGAATAATAATTGGTACAGTGTCTAGGTGCGGGATCTTGTGAATCACAACACCAAATGAGTTTGCAAAGAAGGATCCCAAGTTTTAAAAACAATTGCAAGCTGGACATTGGATCTTAGGAGAAGTTACACATAAATGAGCACCTCTGTTGTATTGGAGATAATTATATTGGTGGGGAGGAGGCTACCAGAACCATCTTATCTCATAAGAAGGCAATTCTGATTGACTTAGAAAATCCCACCCCAGGAAGACTTGGCCTGCATTGCTAGGGAATTTTCAGAGCATCTAATGGCAAAATATTGTTTTTCCATGCATCCATATTCACCCAGTTTTGCTGACGATCAGCTTTTGTCTGTGAAGATTTTAACTATAGTGTTAATTTTAGCAAAATTTCCAGACATAAGGTAAAGGGCAGCCATTTTGTTTTATAAAAAATGTGTGCTTCTCTTTATTTTGTTTGACGACTACAACTTTTCAGCCTACAGTTTACAGATACATACCCTGTTGCTGCATATAATTCTTTAGTATATATATAGTATAAGATCTTTTTTTTTTCGTGATACACATTTAAAGGATAACTAAAGAACAAAAATGTGATATATTGCAGCTTACGGACCTTGTGGTGGCTACATTAATTATATTTTTTTCAGACTAAAAACATTCTTAGCAAGCTCAGACCTGTAAGCAGGTATTACATCCCTTTAATTTTAGCTCCTCCTTAGAGGTGGAGTGTGATTTCAACGTTAAACTTTATTTGAGGTGGGAGGAGCTTATGTAAGAGTCTCTGCCTGGAGCCAAAATGAGAGAATACCAGAGAAGTTTCTTGGGGTGCTATCCACTTTAGCAAGAGGCTACAGAGAACTTTGCCCTTAAGTTTACTGGGAACTAGACATTGGACCTAAGCTCAGAATGCCCCCCTTCTGTTAATCAGAATTCGTGGGATTGATTGAATTGATCTGCCTTGCCATTTTCTTTAAAAGTTGTTACTATTAAGAAGTGCACTATACTACATTTCTGTAAAGTAAAGAAATTGCTAATGCAACAAGATACCTCTGGGTGGTGTTCGACTGGGAGTGATATGTCTGAGAACATGAACAATCTGTTTTGGTCAAACACTTCTGTTCATGTATAGTCTCGGGAAGGGAAGTGGTGATGAGCAGCACCGGCAGACAATGATGATTATTGTTTATTAATTTTTTTTATATTGCTTATTCTTATTTTCCATTGAGGACACATGTTTAAGTGGCAATTATCTAAGAAAGGTTTTTTTGGCACTTTTCATAGGAGAGAGGTCTTCTCACCTCCTGCTGTGTCTCCAACAAATGAAGTGAACGGAAATCACCCCAAAGGGAAAAAAGCCTGGAAAAAAAATAACCAGTTTAACCATGCCCTATGGCAGGGGTCTCCAAACTTTCTAAACAAAGGGCCAGTTTACTGTCCTCAGATTTAAGAGGGGGCTGGACTGTGGCCATTGGGAGTAGAAAATGTCCCGTCAGTAAGAATGAACAGTGCCCCGTCTTTGATGTCAGTGGGAGGAATGGTGCCCCGTTTTTGGTGTCAGTATAGTGTCTTATCTCCAGTGTCATTTGTGCCCCATCGTTGGTCTTATTGGGAGGAATTGTCCCCCTTCATTGGTGTCAGTGGGAGGAATTATGCCCAATTGTTGCTATCAGTGGATGAAAATAGTACCCCAAGGGCTGGATAAAAGCAAGCAAAGGGCCATAACCGGCCCCTGAGCTGCAGTTTCGGGACCACTGCCCTACTCTATCCAAACTGAAAACGAGAACCTAAAACTCCAAACTCAGCCAAGCTTGTTTACTTCTCCCAGTATCTATCAGCATCAAAAACAACCATTGTTACATAAAAATGCCCAAATAGGTGTTAAGAAAACAGGTTGATGTGGTAGTGTGGCTTCGCGTATAATAACATTAACTTGGTTATTGTGATTAGTAGTGACTCTGTTACTGTTATCGTGATTATTAAAAATAGTTTTAGCACACTTTCACCTTGGCGGTAGCCCACCTTCTTTAACCTTCCTAGCGGTAATCCCGAGTCTGGCTCGGGTTGGGATTTTAATTACAGGAGCGGTAACCCCGAGCCAGACTCGGGATCGCATCGCTCGATGCAGAGGAGGACACAGGGAGAGTTACTCACCTTGTCCCCTGGATCCAGCGATGTCCGCCGCGCTGTGTGATCGAGTTGTCCTCCGCTCGATTCACAGTGCCGAATGCCGCCGAGCTCCGTTCCCTGCGACGTTACGACGCACGGTGCGGAGAACGGCGGCAAATTCAAAAAAGTAAAAACACACAAAACGCACACAGCACTGTAATCTTACAGATTACAGTGCTGTATTAAAAAATACACACCCCCTTTGTCCCTAGTGGTCTGTGCAATGCCCTGCATGCACTTTTATATTATAAATACAGTTTTTTCTGCCTGGAATTTGGAGATTGTCCATAGCAACCAAAACATGTCCCTTTTTCAGTTTTTTTTGGATTTGATTACATTATTGAATAATTTTTATTATTCTTTATTATATTATAAACTTTATCATACCCGGGATGTCTGCTAGACTCTGGTTTGAAGAGATTTCAGAGCGTTATTCCTAAGAATTACAGGACTACAAAATAAAAGCCAGATTTCCATGCAAAATAATTGTACCGCTTTCAGCACCTTATTCCAGACTGAATCATACTGCCAGGGAGGTTAAAGATACTACAGTCAGCCCAGTCAAGTAAAGACCTAATGGGATTGATTTACTTAAACTCGAAAATACAAAGTCTAGTGCAGTTCTGCATAGAAACCAATCAGCTTCCAGGTTTTATTGTCAAAGCTTAATTGAACAAGCTGAAGTTAGAAGCTGATTGGCTACCATTCACAGTTGCACCAGATTTTCCACCCTATAATTTTGATAAATCAACCCCAGTGAGTGTCTGCACCAAGTAGAACTATTGGTAAATATATGTATATCAATTTCGGTGTTCACCTATTTTAGAGTGCGAACAAAAGCATATTGTAGCCTGACTAGTAGAGGTAATTTATAGTTAGATTTTCTGAGTTAGTTCACAGGAATGGGTCCTGGGAAATGTTGGAAATGTTAATTTGCTACAAATGTCAACAGGCATTTGATACATATGGCCTGGGATTATGGCACAAAGCTCTATACCTTTTTGCCAAGCCCTACCCCTGTTACTATAGTTTCATACATATGGAGAGGGTTTATGGCACAAAGCTCTGCTCCTCCTTGCCAAGCCCTACCCCTGTTACTATAGTGTCATACACATGGAGAGGGTTTATGGCACAAAGCTCTGTTCCTTTCTGCCAGCCCTGCTCCTTTTACTATCATTTTGTATCTGGTGGAAATCTCTGCATCATCTCCATATACATAGCAGGCATGTCTAAGTGTAGTCCTGCCTGCTGTCATTGGGAACAACTGCCTGTACATTTGCCCAGTGTGTCCAGCACATCTGCACCTTGCAAATAATGTATTACTGGCAAGCGTGGTCCTGTTCATGTGCATTAGATCAGGTTGTGTCTTCTCATGAGCTGGAAGAACAGCAGTCTTCAGCTAGTTCTCCCTACTTGTCACCACTTGGCCAGCTACCAAATCTCTCTACCTTATTAGTTGTCAGGCTGAGCAGTGACAGCCACGGGGCTGTGGATGATTACAGCTTTCTCTGTAGATCTCTGGTAAATATGTGACACCAGACTATAATTTCCAGGAGCGGTGAAAAAAAAAAAAAGCTGTTGTGTGAGAGAATTGTCAATCCAAGTTCTGGAATGGGGAGCGATTTTGGAACACTCAGCTCTTTAAAGCGGACCTTTTATAAAAATGAAAAAATAAAATAAAATAAAATAAATAAAACTTTACAGCAAATTACAAATGGATGAAAAATTGCATTGTTCTCTGTATTTTGGTATATAATATCAGACTAGGTGATATCAAACCTGAAGCCAAGGGACAAGAGCCAGGCTGAGGCTAATGCTACATGAACGCATCCTCTAATGCAGAAAGTCACTTCTTATTTCGAGAAGAAATCAATTCCAGACTGGAAAAAGTATTCCCCCTTCAATTTTCTATTGGGCAGTAGGTACCATGGGGTTGACCTCATGTGGGCAGACCTCAAGGTGTAGATGAAAAATCAGCATTGAAATCATACATATTTTCTCTGTGCAGTTGTCCTTTATTGGTTAAATTTTATCACGTTAATAAAGTGAAGTGGTATGGGTGGGAATCCCTAGCAATAATTTAGAATGTAACTGCTCTGGTTGCTCCTGTAGCTTTTAGGAAAACTAAGGACCCATTCAGACCATATGCATTGGGAAACCTTGTCCAGTCCCAGTCCTAACCGATTGTGCTCAACACTGGGCAGCATTGGTGAGTGCAACAGTGTGTGCTGAAAATAGGAGGACATGTATCATTACAACACATCAGTCTGCTGAACCTGACCGCTGGTGTGGTGCTGATCCTTTCCTTCTCCTAGTAATTATATATTGGGATTCTGCCATGTTAGAGCACTCACTGAAACCTTTCAAAGGGGGTGCTATGTGGGATGTTTCATGCAATACGTTTAGTGCCTAGTACACACAGGCCAAATGTCGGGAGACATTGGCTGGTTCAATAAGAACCAGCTGACATTCGGCCTGTGTCTATGTTAACCGGTCCATGCTCGTCCAGCTTCTGTCGGATAAGCATGCTCAGAAAACCAGTACAGCGGCTCCAACTGGAGCTGTCCATTTTTTTTCATGCAACCCGATGGGTTGAACAGAAAAAAAAAATATTGGTGTGTACCATGCTTAAGGCAGGGCTTCACAAATTAGCTTTGAATCTGAGAGCCAGGTAAAAAAGTTAGGAGACTAATTTTTTTAACCACTTGTCTACTGGGCACTATCACCCCCTTCCTGCCCAGGCCAGGTTTCAGCTTTCAGCGCTTTCATACTTTGAATTGCACGGTCATGCAACACTATACCCATATTACATTTTTAGAATTTTTTTTCCCACACAAATAGAGCTTCCTTTTGGTGTTATATATTCACCACTTCGTTTTTTATTTTTTGCTAAACAAATGAAAAAGTTTGTTATAAAATTTTGCAAATAAGTAATTTTTTGCTTTACTGATGGGCGGTGGGGAGACTGCACTGATGGGCACTGATGAGGCTTTACTGATAAGGCGGCATTGATGGGCTCTGATAGGCGCCATTTATGGTCACTGATATGCTGCACTGATGTTCACTGATAAGCTGGACTGATGGGCATTGATGAGGAGGCACTGATAAGGTTGCATTGATGGGCACTGATAGATGGCACTAATGGGCACTGATAGGCAGCACTAATGGTCACTAATATACTGCATTGATAGTCATTGATAGGCTGCACTGATGGTCACTAATGGGGCTGCATAATCGGGGTTTACCAGCTGATCACATGGTAAAGAGCTACTGTGATTGGCCCTTTACCTTGATCTGTGATAAGCAGTATCCGAAGGACACAGCGATCACAGAGCATGCCCGATGCGCACCCTTGGAGCGCGTGGGTGACGGGGTTCTGGGAGGACATCAATAAACGCCCTCCCAGGACTGAATGGCCATGCTGTAACTGTCTTTCGCCTATATCGCGGTCAGCAAGTGGGAAGCAGATGCGTGTGGCCGACGAAAGCCCAGGCGCCAGGACACACATTCTAGTGGCAACCTGGCGACAGGGATTTTTCAAGTCCTGGTTTAAGGAAATGCCAGCAAAGTTTTTTTCTTTCTTTTTTTTTTTTTACCTGTAATGTGACCCCATGCTGTGTGTTGATTTCTGTCAACTAGAGGGATGGGGGGGAATAACAATTCCTAAAAATATTCTGTGTGTATTTATGGAGTTTTGCTTTAACGGTGTGGAAATTCAAATCTGTTTTCCAACATTTATGTAGATTTTCATTACATGAGATATTGGAATGACTGAATCGAATTTAAGTTAAAAGGCAAAGTCCCATACAGTATATGAAGGTTTTAGATAGAAAGGAGTACAATATTTTTTTGTGCAGTGCCTTGAATCCAATTATCTATGTTGCCTTGCTGACTTGCTAAAAGTCACACAACTGCTCCAAAGGCGAGGGAGTGCCAAAGCATGCAGAGTTACAGTTTGCCAAATAATATCCTAAAAGAAAAATTATACATTTCTATTGACCCTACAGCTCTGGTATTTTATTTTGGATAGTAACATTCGGGGGGAGTCATCATATTTCTGTGAACATTTAGGGATGTTCCATTATCTTAGTTCTAATTTTAATTCACATATTTTATATGTATACAGATATAAGAATATGTAAACCATCTCTGTATCCAACAGAATGTTTTGTTTGCCTACCTTTTCTAAACACTTTACTTTGACTTAGTATAAGGCTCCATTAATACCTGGGCGATTGGAATCGGAGGCGGAATCTCTGTGATTTTGCCCATGATTCCAAATCGTGGGATGCTTGTGCGATGCCATTACATCTTCATGGCACCCCAATCACACCATGATTTTGCTACGTGATAAATCGTGGCAATTCACAATGCGCGATGCTGTTGCTCAAAAGAAGCTCCTGCTCCTTTTTCAATGACAAGCGCTGCCCGTTGTGATTTTCCGCAATTGCATTGCAATTTATCGCTGCGTGCTTGGGGTGCCATTAAGAAGTAATGACATCACACAAGGGTCCCGCGATTTGCCGCGATAGCAGAATCACGGGGATTTCTCCTGCAATTCCAATCATTATGGTGTGAATGGAACATTAGGGTCCCTGTACAGTAGATTTTAGACTGGGAAAGGGAGGGGCAGTATTCAGAGCCAATCATTCTTAGCCGCATGCACATATGCTAACAAGGAGCATGCTGATAGAAGGAGAAAGCAGATACAGCATATGACCTCATTAGTCTACTGCTGAAGCTTTCAATGGCCAGTCACAGGCTTGGAGATGAAAAGTGACCAAGCTGTATTGCTTATTGGCCGTAGGAAAAAGGTCAACAGCTTGGCTGTGCTGTTTGGCAGAGCTTTTTAAATCCCAAGACTGGATGGGCAAAAGTGCAAATCAATTTTGCAGTTTCCGACAGTTCCCCTGCAGCTGTGTTGAGCTGTTTGCCTGGAGTCCAACTTGAATGTAGGCAAATTAAATACTTTGAAAATTATTAATATTCTTTAAATGAGCATTTGTGATTTGATTATATCTATTCAATTTTTTATTTATTTATTTATTTAACTACATATCAGTAATAACCCAAGAGCTGCACAAAAGCTTTTGCATGGGATATGAGCTGTCCCCGTTCATATTTTGCACTGTTGCCTTTGGACTTTATTATGTTTAGTTAGTTGCTTTTCTAAATGAATTAAACATTTTATGGTGGACCAGAAAATATTCTTTCTATGGCAGTCTAAATCTTCCAAATTGTGCAAAAATTTCCACCACGACCTTTCATTGCTGGTTTTAGTGTCACGTAGTGCACATAGTTTGGAAAGTTCTAAACATTGCCCCAGAATATTCCCATTTCTTCTGTTTCCATCTCACGGGTCATATTGGACCAACTGCTCCCTAGCCGAAGACGTGCCCCTTTGTTGAGCTCTTTAGGAATCCTTGAAAACAAGGGCTCTTTGTTTTAGTGGCGGAGTGGCTTGTGAATTTTTTTTTTTTTTTTTTTAGTCCTCAGTGGGTTAACTGAAGAAGAGCAGAACAGTCATAATTGGCCCATTTAGGGTACTTTGCATGTGAATACTGCGTTAGTGAAGCATTACTAAGTCTGTTGTGAGTGACACGGTGATTAGAATATAGATTAGGCAAAACACATTCTGTACTTTATCAAGTACAGTAATTAGTTCACTCGGTAAAAAGTTGATTACAAGTACAGATAAAGTTAGATTTTTTTTCTCGGCACTTAATTTTAAATTTTCCTAATTTTTTTTTTATTTTTTTTTTATAAATGATAAATTTGTTCTTAATATAAACGAGGAGAGATCTACACCTGCTTTATTCCATGTGAGAACAATTAAAAGAACAATGTATTCGCTGCTAGGTGTAATCAAGGGACTTGTGTGTTATGGGTAAGTTTCAACGTAGTCTATTGCAAATAGTAAATAGATTTGTGCTGTTGTGATTAACGTCGGCTTATTAGCTTTATTACAGTTTTTACCCTATTGACAATGCTGAGAATTTTTGTAGAGGCATGGTGTCTTGCTATACACATTCACTGCAATGGTGGGAATGTTTTCATTAACTTGCCATATTGTTGTAATATTACAATATTGTTGTAATATAAATGTTTTTTTTTTTTATTATTATTTTTAACTTATAACTTTATCTGTACTGTGTGTATCCTCAAATCAAAGTTTTATTTTTATTGTAGGATTTATTTTTTTTCATCTATTTTTTTCATCTAGTTAAAAATGTAACCCATATGAGGGCTTTTAACTTCTGTTGGGGGTATTCATGGCACACTTGCCATTATTCTTATCATGGGTGTATTTATTGTCATGCTACCATTATTATTGATAGGAATTATGAGGATTAATGATTCATATAGTTACGTGTATCTGGATATTATCCACATGTATGAAAGAAAACAAAAATTTAACATAGGTAAAAAAACGTAGCATTTTGTTAGCTCTTAATTTCATTTACATAAACATTTTTATTTTTTTATTTTTTTTATAAAAGGTTTTATTGATATTCAATCCAACAGAAAAATAGACAGTTAGATGGTTACATTGTGGGTTGTGATCAGAAAAAAAATCAGAAAAATACATAAACTGTTTTATCTGCTTATTTAACTGTTTTATTTTTCTATAACTCTTACATTTTGGTTATAATGGGTCTGTACAGTAAAAAAAAAAAAAATTGCAGCAACCCTAGCTTTTATGATATGTTCCATCTATGCAAGAAAAACTCCCAGCATGCTGGATGTTATCATATCTGAAATCTCAAATATGTGTGCTAAATTATATAAATAGACCTTGTTGTAACGAATAGTATTTAAATGGTTGATACTGAATGATCCTCAGTTGTAGCCAAAAAGAAACATTCATGAACCCTTTGTTGTGTTATGGGGACATTATTGTCTCTATGCCTGCCATATTTGCTCTATTTCACCGACGATCACAAGAGGACTGATAATCAGTGAACAAAAGGACGTTATATTTATATTGTCTGCGAAGAACGATATATAATATGTAATACATTTTGACTTATACTAAGCAGTTTGTAGTTGCCTTTTTGTTTGTTTGTTTTTTTTCTTTTTTTTTGTGCTCTCTTTATGAGATTAAATGTGCCTTTCTTCTATTGTTTTTCAGCAAAGCCTTCTCGGAGGTGAAATGGACATTGGTAATTCAGGGGCTCTTTCACCCACAAAGCCTGGCTCACAGTACTATCATTATTCAAGCAATAACTCCAGGAGGAGGCCTTTTCATGGCAGCTCAATGGGTGCGTATTATTATTTTCTGCCTAGTAATAGTATCCAGTTACACTCTCAGATAAACCATGAGACCCAGCGACACAGGCAGGATAACAAAAGCATGGAGGCTTTCTCAGCTAGCCAATGGGGGTTATTTACGAAAAGGCAAATCCACTTTGCACTACAAGTGCAAACTACAAGTGCAAAGTGCACTTGAAATTGCACTGAAAGTGCACTTGGAAGTAAAATCACTGTAGAACTGAGGGGGACATGAAAGGAAAATAAAAAAACTGCATTTTAGCTTGCACATGATTGGATAATAAAATCAGCAGAGCTTCCCCTCATTTCAGATCTTCCTCTCGGATTAAAGCCGCGTACACACGGGCGGACTGTCTGTCCAACTTAGTCCGCTGAAACACATTTCAGCGGACAGTCCGCTCGTGTGTGGGCTTCAGCTGACTTTTTCAGCGGACAGTCTGGCGGACTAAGTCTTTCGGAATTTCCGTAATACAGTCCGTCCAACTTTGGTTTCAGCGGACAGTCCGCTCGTGAGTAGGCTAGTTGGACGGACTAAGTATGGCGCATGCTCAGAAAGGATTTACACGGCGGAAGGTTGCATTGCTGAGTATTGGACGTCCTATTTCTAGTCCCGTCGTACGTGCTGTACACGTCATCGCGCAAGCTTTCAACGGACTGTCTGTTCATCGTGTATGGTCAAGTCCGTTCATTCAAAAGTAGGACGGACTGTCCGTCGGATTGTCTGACGGACTTAGTTGGCCAGACAGTCCGCCCGTGTGTACGCGGCTTTACAGTGACTGCACTTCCAAGTGCACTTTCAATGCAATTTCAAGTGCACTTGTAGCGCAAAGTGGATTTGCCTTTCGTAAAAAATAACCCCCACTGTCTCCACTTGTAGTGGCTATTACCTCCTTTCCAAAACTAAACTTTTCCTGCAATAAAGCCTTTAGATATTAGTGCTATCACTGTCACTGTCAGTGCCTGATATTAGAGGAATAGTGAAGTATTCCAATACAGGAGTCCGGGCACTTAGTGGCAGAGGCAGGCAGTTGGTGAAGTACTACATATGCCAGTGTAAAGCTGGCCATACATTATTCAATTTTCTTATTCAATTTCCTTTAGATTTACCTTCAACTATGTAGTGCAAGACATATACAAAAACAGTGTTGTGCTAAGCATAAAATTTCTCATAAAGTATTACAAATCCGTTAAATTGCAGATGAATCCAGAAGACCCTCCACCTCATGCATATACCGCCACCTCAAGCAATATAGACTCTTACCAGAGAGACTGGACCCTTTATTACAGAGGGTTAAACGGGCTTGATCTTTGCAGGTGTCACCAGTAACGCTGTATCCTGGCCTAGGCTGACAAGGCCCAGGCCTAGGGCAGCACTTTGCAGGGGGGCAGCATGGAAAGAGTTCCCGCCGGCTTGCACTGTTCGTGTAGCGCCAGTCTTATGGGGCGGACTGGGCTGAGAGGCAAATAAGTCTGGCACCCTCATAAAGCGGCTGCACTGCTTCTGGTATGCAGGTGGCCGGCATTCCACAACTGTGGGGGGGGGGCCACTTCTAATTTTGACTGTCCTCTCATCCTGGACCACAGACTTTCCTCACTATGCTATGTTTTCTGCTGCACCATTGGCATGATTATATCTTCTTAGTCCTCTCCGTAAAATTATCAGATTGTTATTTGTGCTTAAAGTAGAACTGTAGACAACACTTTTTTTTTCATTTTGAAAAGAGTAAGGGAGGGTTATAGCCTCTGTCAGTTTATTGTTTTACCATCCCTGTCCCATTGCAGAGAATTCCCTTCACTTCCTGCCCCATAGCCAAACAGGAAGTGAGAGGAAATCTATGAAAATGATGGGAATCCATTGCCCCCCCCCCCCCAGCCCTCAGAATTAGTGTCCCCACTGGAAAATTTCAGGGTGGGTCTTAAACAGCAAGGGGTGTGGCCTTGACAGGAAGGGGTTGGTCATATTTAAATGAGGGGGTGCACGAGTTTAGTCAGGCCTAGGGCAGCACAAAACCTAAATACACTACTGGTCATCAGCTGGAGATGTGTCCTCAGAAAAAAATTAAGAACTTTCACTGGATAATCAGACCAGGCTCCATTCACCCCACGACCAGATTTAACCATGCAAATAAAGGAGAAGCCAGATAGTGTAAAATCCCCATAAGACTAATTTAATTAAAGGTATTGCACCTACATTTGTTCAGATAAAAAACAGTGTTGTGATCAACATAGGCGGCTGTCATAAAAACATCATACTACTGTAAACATTAAAGCAATAGCAGGAAACCACTCCTTTGCCCTTTCTTTTTGACCAGTTTCGACGCTAAGAGGACTTCTTCAGGGGAATATCTAGTACAAGGGCATGCCTGATCGCATACACATTGAAAGTGTTTAGGATTGACCTCATATTATATGTTTTTGGTAAATCTAAAAAAAATTGTACAAGAGAACTGTATAATGTATGGCCAGCCTAACACGGGGTGTCATGGCATGCTGGTGTTCGTAAAATAAGATGCAGCCGGAAACTCAGTAACATCCAGTTGCAGTTCTATTTATTTAGCTTGAAGGTGACTAAAGCATAAGAACGCTTATGACCCCTTCCACACTGGGGCGGTTTTTAGGCGCTTTAGCTCAGGAAATAGCCTCTGCTAAGCGCCTGAAAACTGCCTCCCATTCATTCAAGTGTGACTTTTCACACTGGGGTGGTGCGCTTGTGGGATGTTCTGAAAAGTCCTGCAAGCAGCATCTTTGAGGTGGATTGGGAGCACTGTGTTTTAGCTCCCAATATACCCTGCCCATTGGAATTAATTGGCAGCGCTTCAGAAGAATGCTTTGGAAGCGCCGCAACATGGAAGTTTTTATCCCCTTCTTTGGGGTTAAAAGTGCCCCACTAGTGGCCGAAACGTGCCGTGTGAACAGCTGCAAAGTGCCGCTAAAACGAGCAAATGTGGCTGCGGCCCCAGTGTGAAAGGGGTCTTAATGTTTTGGCTGTGGGGCCTCAATCATAACATGCTTTTGTTTGTAGTTTCTCAAAGTAGGGGTTTCTTTTGCTGTTGTATTCTGTCATTATTATTTTTAATTATTTGTATAGCATGGTCTTCTCCTGTGATTATGTACAAAGTATGTAATACAAACAAGCTGTAAGAAGGCCTGTACCAATTGGCTTTGGGCTTGTGTGGTTGGCATCAGTCTGAGATGCTGCTGAGATCATTGACAGGTTCCTTTGACCTGCTTTTGACCTCTAACCGAGTTGCATTTAGCCACCTTTATGTGAATTTTGCACTACCATGGACTTGTGTTGAAATGCAAAACCCTCTTTGATGCAAACAAAAGCCTGTCAATCCAGGGCTTAATACAGATATTACAAATGCATAAAACATGCCCTGTGACACATACATTATATTACCAAAAGTATTGGGACACCTGCCTTTACACGCACATGATCTTTAATGGCATCCCAGTCTTAGTTGGTAGGGTTCAATATTGAGTTGGCCCACCCTTTGCAGCTAGAACAGCTTCAACTCTTCTGGGAAGGCTGTCCTCAATATTTACAAGTATGTCTATGGGAATGTTTGCCCATTCTTCCAGAAGCACATTTGTGAGGACAGGCACTAATGTTGGACTAGAAGGCCTGGCTCGCAGTCTCCACTTTAATTCATCACAAAGGTGTTCTGTTTGTTTGAGGTCAGGACTCTGTGCTGGCCAGTCAAGTTCCTCCACCCCAAACGCGCTCATTCATGTCTTTATGGACCTTGCTTTGTGCAATGGTGCGCAGTCATGTTGGAACAGGAAGGAGCCATCCCCAAACTGTTCCCACAAAGTTGGGACCATGAAATTGTCCAAAATGTCTTGGTATGCTGATGCCTTAAGAGTTCCCTTCACTGGAACTAAAGGGCCAAGCCCAACCCCTGAAAAACAACCCCATACCATAATCCCCCTCCCCCAAATGATTTGGACCAGTGCACAAAGCAAAGTCCATAAAGACACAGATGAGCGAGTTTGGGGTGGAGGAACTTGACTGGCCTGGACAGAGTCCTGACCTCAACCCGATAGAACACCTTTGGGATGAATTTGAGCGGAGACTGCGAGCCAGTGCCTGACCTCACAAATGCGCTTCTGGAAGAATGGCCAAACATTTCATCAAACATTCACATAGACACACTCCTAACCCTTCTAAACAGCCTTTTTATTATTATTAATATACAGGATTTGTATAGTGCCAACAGTTTGCACAGCGCTTTACAACATGGGGGCAGACAGTACACTTACAATACAATTCAATACAGGAGGAATCAGAGAGCCCCTCTCATTAGAGTTTACAATCTAGAAGGGAGGGTCAAGTGAAACAAAAGGTAATAACTGTGGGGGATGATCAGATGGAGAAAATGAAAATACAGTTGTTAGGTGTGGGTAGGATAGGGTTCTCTGAAGAGGGTTTTCAGGGATCGTCTAAAAGCTATTAGAGTAGGAGATAATCGGACAGATTGGGGTAAGGCATTCCATAGGCTTGGAGAGGCTCTGGAAAAGTCCTGGAGGCGAGCATGGGAGGAAGGTGATGAGGGAGCTAGAGAGCAGGAGGTCTTGATAAGAATGAAAAGAACGATTAGGTTGGTATTTTGAGACTAAGCCAGTGATGTAGCTGGGGGCAGAGTTGTGGATGGCTTTGTAGGTAGTTGTTAGTATTTTGAATTTCATTCATTGGGTGAGCCAAAGCCAGTGGAGGGATTGACAGAGAGGAGTAGCAGACACCGAGCGATTGGTAAGGTGGATGAGTCTGGCAGCAGAATTCATGATGGATTGAAGGGGTGATAGGCTATGTAGAGATAAGCCAATGAGGAGGAAGTTGCAGTAGTCGAGGCGAGAGATGACCAGGGAGTGAATAAAGGGCTTTTTTGTGTCAGCCTTCAAAGAAGAGTTGAAACTGTTATAGCTACAAAGGGTTGGCCAACTTAATATTGAACCCTACAGACTAAGACTGGGGTACCATTAAAGTTCATGTGCGTGTAAAGGCAGGTGTCCCAATACGTTTGGCAATAAAGTGTATGTATTACACAGTTGAATGGAAAACTATATAAAACATTCTCAAAATAACATGGGAGAAGTAGGGGCCTTGTCTCTGTTCAAGACTGGAATAGCGTAGCTCAGCCAACAGGCTGAGGGAAACATGTGTGCGTGTGTGTGTGTGTGTGTGTGTGGGGCGGGGGGGGGATGTTAAAATTTATGACTGCAAACAGTATTAGGCAATCATTGCTAGTTAATGGATAAGGCCAATAAGGCCACTCAAACCCATGTTTCATTATTAGGTTGGTGTTAGTTACTATAGTTTCCCACTAGCCATTTCTTTGGAGACTTCAGTGGTGAGATTATCATGTTTAGTTTAGAACTCCACCACAAAGCCACAATATGATATGACCCTCCCTTTCAGCAGGTCATATGTATATTGTATATATTCTATATGCTGAAGAATCTGTTAGGAAAGTGTGGCACCATCATTTGGCTCTGTCATTGCCCATGGCAGTTAGGCAGAACTGGGAATTCAGGTGCAGAGATTTCACTGATGTGAGAAGTCATAATGTGATTAATACCTGCCAGGAACCATCAATTTGTGCGGATTTGTCCTTAACCCAAATCCAGACTATTTTTCCCTGACCCTAACAGGTGAAAATATTGCTTTCTCTGGCTTATACTATTATGATATTGGTGACTTTTATGAGTCCAGCTCTTTGAAACTAAACAAACTGTGACAAGGATGATGATGATGATGATGATGATGATGATGATGACTGCTTCAAGTTAAAATTGTTCTGTTTTTCTTTTCAGCTGAGGTGCAAGCAAAGAAAGTAAGGAAAGTTCCTCCCGGTTTACCCTCTTCAGTAAGTACCCTTGTTTTTTACGCAGTTTGAGCTGGAAAATATTCAGATGTTTTGCAAACCTGCTCGTTGTTGACTTGATTTGGGTGTTTCATGTTCATTTGGCTTATGTGCTGGGGCAGTGGTCGTAATAAAGTTTAAAGCCTTGACTGTATGGGAATTCTAGCTTCCAGTGACTCCAGGAATGAAATGTATGGTAACACATTGAAAACAGATAGTGAGAGTGAACAAGTAAAGCGAGACGCTAATCCCTTTAAGGCCCGAAAATCGTAGAATTCTCAATATTTGTGCTAAACATCTACTTAAGATTATATCAATCAAGTGAAAAAATTTCAATATTCTCCAACAACAACATGCAATTTTAAACACACAACACTGCTAGAAATACCCAAAATACTTAAGTCCCCGTGTCCCTATTATAATAACAGAATGTCCACTTTATTTTTATTTCTGTTATTTCAATTAATCATTTTTTGATTATTTTTTTCCATTTTTTTTTTTGTTGCATGGACATTGTACCATTGTTACCATTGTAACACAAGAATCAAAGTGTTTTGGGTATTTCTAGCAGTGTTGTGTGTTTAAAGAGGAACTACAGTCTGCTCACATAATTTGTAATAAAAAACATCTTGGCCATTCTTAAGCTTCCCTCCAACCACTTTGCGTATTATTTTATATATACTGTGATTCTGTACTTGCCAAATACCGGTATGCTGCAGAATTCTCCCTCCACTGAGTTTGGCTTAAACCATTTAACTGTGGGCAGCTGAAGCTGCTGCCTGTTCACTTCCTGGATTTACACCGACACACCTCCATCTCTGCAGCTCTCATTGGCCCTCTGATGATTATGATCCACCCCCCTTCCTGGCAAACTCTCACAAGAGTGAGAGAGAGCTGTGCATGATGTCATAAGCCTAGGCCTGACCAGACAAGAAAAAGGGCTGTATAAGGTATTTACTGGCAGAAAAAAAAGTTTATTATCCAAAGTTAGAACAACAAGTGCAAAAGATTTAATAGATGGGAAGTTGAAAAAAAGACTGAAGGTCCACTTTAACATTGCTTGTTGTTGGAGAATATTTATATATATTTTTTCATTTGATTTAATCTAAAGTAAATGTTTAGCACAGATATTGAGAATTTTTTGATTGTCTGGCCTTAAAGGGATTAGCCCTTACTTTACTTATTCACTCTAAATGTTTTAGTGACACATTCACTTAAAGGGGCAGCTGTCCCATTATTCACTTTGGCCTTTTGGGACCATTTATTTTTTAATCACATTGAAAACAGATGCTTTGTTTGTAGCATGGGAGAGAGTGAGGATGATTCAAAAAACAACTGTTGGGTTTCAGGTACAATGTTTGTACCTGTTGGGGCGATTTACTCTTATTTCCTATCCTAGTATCACCTGTTAATGGCAGAAATATTTGGAAAATCCTCCCTATAGGGGAACAGACCCTACACCTTCTGCCTTAAAAAAAAATAGAAAAAAATAATAATAAATAAATATATATATATATCCCTGAAACTGTTTGTGAAATTTCCCATCACTTAATTTTTTGTAAGGTGGAAATTCCTCTCAACAGAATCACAGACAGTAATTTACCTCTCTGAAAAACTAAAAGATTTGTCTGGATTTTTGCTTTAAAGAAAACCCATCGTTTGAGAAAAATAAAACTGCTGAGTGCAAGACAGGTGCTCAAGTCTTACTTCTAATGCCTGCCTGGAATCACTCAGTGCTGTCTATTGACTGCCCAGGCGCCGAGCAATGCAGTTGTGCAAGGGCAGAAGTAGGGTCACTGGAAGTACTAGGTTTTAAAACCAGATAATTGAAGAGGTAACAGCAGAAAATGGGGTTTTGGGTTTCTTAACTGAAAAGTTTGATTTAAAGCATGTCTGTACTGCCTCCCATCCCATATAAACTTGCACTGACCACAACGTGGACATCTCTAGGATATTCTCCCTATCTCAACCAGCATCAATGGTCACAAGCTGCCTATTCCAGCCTCCTACGCTCCCACATCTAACAGTTGCCCCATCTTACTAACTAATGGAAAAACAAGAGTGGGCAGGCCAGAGCCAGGAACTTGTTGCCTGTGGCAACATTGAGTAGCCTAGGTTTCTTTGGTGACTGTGGACTCTAGCAGTCTAAAGCTAGTGTGCAAGCCTTATGTGGTCAGTACACATTTTTTGGTTGTGAGGGCATAGGCTCATTTTACAGTCCGCCATCTTCAATACATCCTAAAGAATATACTGCTATGAAGAATCATTTTCTAATTTCTGTATATTTATTTCCATTCAGTCTCTTGGTTGGTATTGTGACACAGGTTATATGGCAACACTATAGATTGAATTATTTTTTTTTAGATGTTCAAAGCAATTATTTTTGATTTCATGTTGGTTTTTTCATCATGGGAGTGGAGGTCTATTAGAATGTGCAGACTGAAGTGGGAGGTTCTTTGTGTGCTTTACTGCCTGTTTTTTTTTTAATTCTTTATCAAAGATGGACTTGTTGGCTGTATGCATACTTTGTAAAGGTTGTTAACAAGGTGTAAGCTCTGTAGATGCCTAAATGTCCTTAAAGGATTAGTCCACCCTAAACAGTAGGCTTGAATCACGCCTCAGCTTCATATCTCTCTGGCATTCCACTTGCCTGGACATTGTGAGGCATGTTTACTCTTGATGTTGATGTTTTAACCAATTTCACAGTATACAACTGTCATTCTCAAACAGCCCTCTGTAAAACTCTAGTGTTCCTTTAGAGATTTGTAGAGGATCCTTGAAGAGCATCAGATTAAAAGAGAATTTTGCGTTTTATAAAAAAAAAATATATATATATATATATATATATATATATATATACTCACCTAGGTCGATGCAGCCTCATTCTGAGGCTGCATCTGTCCCCTGCCGCTTCAATGACTGCTGATCGCTCAGTTCTCAGTCTTCACTGAGTGAGCAGAGAGCCAGTGACTGTCATTCACCACCTCTCTGCTCTGCCCCTGTAGCACTCATGGGAGCGCTGAGCTATGGAGGGGGTGGGAGCTGCTGGCTCTGTCTCCCAGTGGCTCACTGAGAGGCTGATCTGGCTGCTGGTCCAATCATCTGGGTGGACCCCGAGCAGATGAGTGACCGCCCTAGTGAAAACAAGTCACAGGAGTGCAGACTGAACTGCACTCCTGTGACCTATAGGAGAAGTGTAGCCAAAATAGCTTTGGCCATATTTTCCTTTAATATACTGCCGACACTGGCTGCCAAGCAGAAGAGCCAATTTTGTACTAACATCCAATGTAAGGGAGCACATCTTCACTAATCGCCAGTGTAAGTCCATATAAGGGGCACTACTAACACTGACCACCAGTGGAAGGGGACAGTTCTTACTAGTCAACAATGTAAGGGGGGGGGGGGGGTTACATTAATAACTACCAATATAACAGAGCACTTCTCCATTGACATTTGATGTAAAGGAGCACACCTCTACTGGCCACTAATTTTCTCAACTGGCCATGAATATAGGGGGGCCCTTCTTCACTAACCACCAATGTAATGGGACACATTAGTACTAGTGTTAAGGGACACTATAATTTTCATTGTCTTTGTTTATACTCCTGGCCATTATTGTTATTTTAATAATTTTATAATGACTGAAAAAAAAAAAGTGTTATATCGAGCAGGGAGTGTAGATGAATCGTATAAAATATTCTAGGTATGTTCTAGATATACCACATTATTTATTCCTTTATTTAAAAGTTTTCACAATACAATACTTTTTAAAAGGAGTTCCCTGGAAATTACGTCAATGGTTCCTTCATGGTAAAAAGGTTGAGTAAGCCTGGTATGGATTGAGGTATTTCTGACTACAGCAGCAGTATTATGGAGAGCAGAATTGGGAACTTGAGACAGAGAGGCTCACCCCTTTAGATCCAGAAGATAATTCAACCCATAAAGAGCACCAACAGCTGAAATACTAGTTTTGGGTGGCCTAAGCCTTTAAATGACAAACAATGCATAAAAAAATCAGCCTCTATGGAAAAGGCCAATGGGATACTTACAGACTTTCTGCTTCTGCAAAGCGTAGCAATGTTAACACACCGCCTAACCAACTAGCATGGTTTTAGATGGTATGGAAGTATTCTGCTAATGTCTAAGCGCACGTGAAGTGTACGAAACGTGTCTACCCAGCACTCTGATGCCTGTCATTTTTGGGATGTCCAAATAAAGAGGCTCTACAGTGGTGTGCGGCCATTTCTTCTAATGTCATGGAAGTATACTGCTTGAGCACAATTTCAGCACATTTTCAGAAAATGTATTGGGAGTGATGATTTAACAATACTATAAAGAGTATATGGACCTTAGAGTTAGACACAAGTGAAATGCAGCAAGCTGTTTTCAGGGAAAAAAGTGCAAGTTTACATTGCATTTGTGCATTTATGATGGTTTTGCTCTGTATTTATGAAGTTCTATGTTGTATTGAGATAGAGATACCTGCTTGCAGTTCCACTGTAGGGATCTTTACTGTGAAAGCCTGCATGACCCTTCACAGCGTTTGTTTGAAAACCGGGCCAGGCCTTGCACTTAGCAACGCAGCCCTAACCTGGCCAGGTCCTGAACTTAGACCCCAAAGCCCTATGGTTTTGTCCATACTCCTGTGGATGGCTGTATTTCCTATATAGTACAGACCCAACAATAGGAATGAGCGAGAACTCTTGTGCTTAGGGCCCGACTGGGACTTTTTTCAAGCAAACGCTGTGTGGCACTCGGCTGCGTCATACAGTTAAGTTCTCCAGAGCTGTAGGTAAGTATTTATCCCTGTTCAATATATTGTAGGGGGGGGGGGCTCAGTAAAGGACTTCATTCTAATTAACATTGTCCTTTGAGATCAATACAAATTTCTTCGCGATCACATCAGAAACAAAACTCAAATGTCTGTGTACTCTAGTCCTAAAAATGTTTTAATGATGTTTGCCTATATATTGTGCATTTTTATCATATTTATTATTTTATGGCTCATGTTGTATTTTTTTATTTGATTAGTTACTGTTCTTTTTGTTAAATCACGCCTGACATATATAATAATTCTGCCTGTTTGGTTGCAGTTATTGAATGACTTTGTTGTATTTACCAAACCCTTTGTTTGTTGAGCGGATTACTTTCCCTATCATGGCTTCATTTTCATAAATAGGACAAAAAAATGAATAGTTTCCAGTCCTTGTATTTTCCCCGTTTTCTCTATGTGTTTTAATCGTCTCAGTCTGACCGTTAGTGTTCAGATCTGTTCTGACAAAGAAGATAGAGAGCATTGCCTGGAATGGAAGATGCCTAGAGCAGATCCTCACCACTGATGATTTTTACCCTTACTCCTTTCTTCACTCTGATCTCTAAAAATCATTGTTCATTATTGGATTTATGCAGCATACCTAATTAACACCAGACCTAAAAAAGTTAAGTGCGGCTCAGAACGAAAAACGTTTTTTGTTCTTTCTCTTTTTCTTTTTTTTTCACTTGACCAGACTCCCAATTGATTAATTACAAAACACACTAGAATTTGTGGTTGCCCTAATCTTAAGCAGGGAAAATTCTCTAATGCCTTGGAATGGAGCCCAAAGTTCAGAGCCCCATACCTGAGCGGGGCTTTGGGATGAAATGAGCCTTCATTTCACGAGATAGTTCACTTCTTTGTCAGCATAATGATGATTTATGGATTTGCATGTTCAAAGAGATTTGCGCGACGGATTTATTCGAAAATTTACATAGATTGCAGAAAGAACATCTTTATTTTTCCAGCGAGGTGTCTGAGCTAGCGGTGGAGATGTGAGTGCATCATTAGCTGCGTGCTTGATAAACCAGGTGTCAGCCTGTATAAAACAGCTGTATCTCAATGAATTTTCCCCTCCTGCGCTGTTTGTTGGTCTTATTTATTTATTTCCCCAGTAAGCACATTAACAATTCCGTCACAGAGCTCCAAGCCACTACATTTCCATGTACTGTTTTGTGTCCGAGAATATTGTATATTCTGATTCATTGCTCATGATCTATCTATCTATCTATCTATCTATCTACTGTGGTGTGAAAAAGTGTTTGCCCCCTTCCTCATTTCCTGTTCCTTTGCATGTTTGTCACACTTAAGTGTTTCGGAACATCAAACCAATTTAAACAATAGTCAAGGACAACACAAGTAAACAAAAATGCAATTTGTAAATGAAGGTGTTTATTATTAAAGGTGAAAAAAAAGCCAAACCATCATGGCCCTGTGTGAAAAAGTGATTGCCCCCTTGTTAAAACATACTATAACTGTGGTTGTCCACACCTGAGTTCAATTTCTCTAGCCACACCCAGGCCTGATTATTGCCACACCTGTTCACAATCAAAGCATCACTTAAATAGGAGCTGCTTGACACAGTAAGGTCCACCAGAAGATCCTTAAAAGCTACACATCATGCCGAGACCCAAAGAAATTCAGGAACAATTGATAAAGAAAGTAATTGAGATCTATCAGTCTGGAAAGGGTTATAAAGCCATTTCCAAAGCTTTGGGAATCCAGTGAACCACAGTGAGAGCCATTATCCACAAATGGCGAAGACATGGAACAGTGGTGAACCTTCCCAGGAGTGGCCGGCCGCCCAAAATTACACCAAGAGCGCAGTGACGACTCATCCAAGAGGTCACAAAAGACCCCACAACAACGTCCAAGGAACTGCAGGCCTCACTTGCCTCAGTTAAGGTCAGCGTTCATGCCTCCACCATCAGGAAAAGACTGGGCAAAAATGGCCTGCATGGCAGAGTTCCAAGGAGAAAACCACTGCTGAGCAAAAAGAACATCAAAGCTCGTCTCAATTTCTCCACAACACATCTTGATGATCCCCAAGACTTTTGGGACAACATTCTGTGGACCGATGAGACAAAAGTGGAACTCTTTGGAAGGTGTGTGTCCAAGTATATCTGGCGTAGAAGGAACACTGCATTTCATAAAAAGAACATTATACCAACAGTAAAATATGGTGGTGGTAGTGTGATGGTCTGGGGCTGTTTTGCTGCTTCAGGACCTGGAAGACTTGCCGTGATAAAAGGAACTTTGAATTCTGCTGTCTACCAAGAGATCCTGAAGGAGAATGTCCGACCATCTGTTCGTGTACTCAAGCTGAAACGAACTTGGGTTCTGCAGCAGGACAATGATCCTAAACACACCAGCAAGTCCACCACCGAATGGCTGAAGAAAAACAAAATGAAGACTTTGGAGTGGCCTAGCCAAAGTCCTGACCTGAATCCTATTGAGATGTTGTGGTATGACCTTAAAAAGGCCGTTCATGCTCGAAAACCCTCTAATGTAACTGAATTAGGACAATTCTGCAAAGATGAGTGGGCCAAAATTCCTCCAGGATGCTGTAAAAGCCTCATTGCACGTTATCGCAAACGCTTGGTTGCAGTTGTTGCTGCTAAGGGTGGCCCAACCAGTTATTAGGTTTAAGGGGCAATCACTTTTTCACACAGGGCCATGATGGTTTGGATTTTTTTTCACCTTTAATAATAAACACCTTCATTTACAAATTGCATTTTGTGTTTACTTGTGTTGTCCTTGACTATTGTTTAAATTGGTTTGATGTTCCGAAACACTTAAGTGTGACAAACATGCAAAGGAACAGGAAATGAGGAAGGGGGCAAACACTTTTTCACACCACTGTATCTATCTATCTATCTATCTATCTATCTTTCTATCTCTATTCCTGTTGTCTCTCTTTATCTCATTTTCTTTTATTTTACTCCTCAATTTGCTCTCTTTCTCTTTTTTTCTGCATTTGTGTACCTACCCTTTTCTTCTGCTGAAATTCAAGTCACGCTTTAATTATTATAAGTACATTTTGTATTATTTTGTATTTTTCTGTTCAATCTTAGTTTATCTTAGTTTATTAAAGTTTTCAATAACAAAACAGAGTATACAAATACAAAAAATAAGGTACAGATGTATCGTACAGGGTAGCAAAAACATAAAAAACTAAAATATATATTAAAAAAAGGAAAATAATAATAAAAAATATATACATAGACAAACGTGCACTAGGTACTTCAACCAACCCATACAGAACATAAGATACATAAGGCTGGGACCAAGGGTATTATGTATAGATGTACCCAGATATGAGGATTACAGAAACTGTTAAAGGGTATTGAAAAACACCAGGGGAACAGCTGTGCAGGGGTACCAACGGAATAGGGGTACAAAAGTGCAGTTGTAGGTATAAACCATAAATTGGGTCTCGTGGCGCCGAGGTCCCATGGAAGGAAAAATAAAAAACAAAAAGGGGGAATGGAAAAGATAGGAGGAGGATGAAAGAGAGGAAAAGGAAGAAACAGAGACTAATTTGTATCTTTATAAGAATTTGTGTGTAAGTGCCTAAAAAAATTCCCTAATTCTAGCCAATTGTATACTATTCTACATATGGGATGTGGCACCCAGTATGATCAGACTTATTGAATAATTCAAGTCTTGCTTTATTGGCAGGTCCAGATTTTAACATTGCCAAAGCAAGTTGGTAAATAGTATCAATTCGGTGTGAATGGTGGCATTATATGGGTTTAGGGAATGACTAAGAGCCGGTTCACACCAGCTTATGTGTATTATACTTTGTATAATTAGTATGCACTGTTGTGTGTTGTGTAGGGGTAGTCTGATGCGTCGTTGTTCCTTTCTTTAACTTTATTGAATCTTACAAAAACACTTCAGTTAATTTTATTTACTGCAGTGCGGTGTATTGCGATACATTGACATGTGGTGATGTAGATGGTGCTGAGTAAAAATTCAAACATGCATGTATGGTGTGAACAGAGCACATGGTGAACAATTGTTTTCTGTGTGCCCTTGCATTGAGCCTAAGTTGACCATTACTGATCAACAAAGCTCAATGAATCTGGTGTGAATGAGCCCTAAAGCCTTTTTTTTTTTCATTCAACCCAGCGAGCTGAACAATAAAGAAAACTGAAGAGCTCAGGAGGAGCCGCTGTACTATCTGATGTTAGTACAGTGATCTCCCCTAGTGAGCTATTGTGTTCTGACAAGGGGGGTGCCCCCCCCCCCGCCAGAACAGGCCGTCAGCGCTCTCAATCATTGGTTCAGAGCACTAACCATGTGTCGGTCGGTAGACCTTTTCCAGCCATGCCCCTTCGACAGAAGCTTCTGTCAGACCAGCTTCCATATATATGGCCCGAATGTTGGACGGTGTCTATTGAACTGACCAATGCCGCGCAATATTCGGCCAATGCGTACGACTTGCAGCACGACTCACAGACGCGACCTGCACACGAATTCAGCGGCGACTTGCAAAACGACTTCTGTATAGAAGTCAATGCAAGTCGCCTGAAGTCGCCCCAAAAATAGTATAGGAACCTTTTTTCTAAGTCAGAGTGACTTGAGTCCTATTAGAACGGTTCCATAGTACAGAACGGAGCGCGACTTGTCAGGCGGCTAAGTCGCCTGGACAAGTCGCCCCTGTGTGAACCAAGCCTTAAGGAAGCGATTCTGGGGCACTGTCTGGGGAACAGGATAATAGTATAAAGTAATATATATATAACATTATCGGTAAGCACATAAACAATTCAGCTGCAAAGCTTGCAGCTTTCATCTTCCTTTCAGTGTACAAGAATCCTGTGGGTTGATTACTTGATGTTCTATGCTCCTTTCTTACATTGTCTCTCAAAATGAAAGCAGAGTCTGCTTAATATATTATAGCCATTTCTCCATAATAAAGTAAGAAAAAAAGCTGTAAGAAACTGGCTTCTGTACTGGATGGGGTGATATCACCATCCTTCTGGTGAGATATAGGGAAATTATATGTATCCCAAATCTTGCAAGAAGGTGCTCTGGAACAGTGCAGAAGCATACCCCCTTGTGATTTGGATACTCAGCAGTCCCCAGAATCTCACAGAAGGATGATGAAGGTAAGAAGAGTGGAAGCTGGGGGTGAGGTAAGTATATTTATAACCTTTTTCCCCACAGTTTTTTTTTTTTTTTTGCTTTAAAGCTTTAAGATCCAGGCCTTCAGGCTCTAAACAGGGGTGAGAACTGCCTGTTATAACATTTTCAGACCCGAGGCAAGTAAATAGCACATTTGTATAGAAAATTTAATTCCATCTTTCATCAACACATTTTCTTTAGACTAGTTTTTTTTTTTGTTTGTTTACTTGAGCTTTTTTGCTTGAGCTTTAAATTCCTTCTCTGCTTCTAATATCTGTAGCCATCTTCAGGTGATCCACGAATATTAACATTTTGGTTCACACCTGTGAAGTGAGTACCAACTTTGGCCAAGAGCCTACCATGTGTGGTGAAACAACTTGTCCTTTGTACCCAATGTTCTCATTGACATAGCTTAGCTATGTCAGTAGCTAAGCTCCCCTTTTGCTAAGCTATGTCAATGGGAATTTTGGGTGGAAAGAACAAGTTGTTTCACCACACATGGTAGGCTCTTGGCCAAAGTTGGTAGTCACTTCATAGGTGTGAACCATAATGTTAATATTTGTGGATCACCTGAAGATGGTTACAGATATTAGAAGCGGAGAAGGAATTTAAAGAGTTTAGTAAGTGACTGGAATAATAAAGCTGGGAGTGAGGATGTCTTTATCAACCATTTATAAGATTCCAAAGAAATAAGGGAAATAACCAGAGGTTTAACAGCAGTATAGGTGTACACACTGCATTGTGAAAAGTCAGTAGTTTAAAAATGTATTGAAAAATACATTTTTATAGAAAGCTGTAACCAATTATTCCACATTGTGTAAAATTTCCTGTGGTATTCCATTTATCCATAACATTTCTCTTCCATATGGCAGAAGTCTTCCATCTCAGTAATCCATTCCATCATGGAGGGGTATTTATCTTTAATCCAAGATCAGGAATGTTAGTAGTGTACCCTTCACGAGTTTGAACTGATCAGAATTAACATTTACCAGAGAGCAATTCATCCTCACAGTTCACAGTAGAAACACTGAAGTTTTACAAGTTGTTCTCTCAGCAGCTCAGCTTGCACCCTTCAAGAGCTTCTGCTTAAAGGGTAACTCTACTTTTATGGAAACAACATATAGCAAATAATATGGAACATACAATTGCCATACAAACCATATTGTAATGTAATGGCATTAATAATCACCTTTTATTTGCAGCCACTATCATTTTCTGTAACATTCAAAGCAATATGGCAGCCTGAGGGCGTTCTGTACACAATTATTGTACAAAATGCCCCCAGAAATGTAATTTTCTGCTTGTGTGATTGGCTCACTGGTTTTCCCAGAAGTCTGCACTAATTTACAATTACAATTTTAGGCATCCTCTGCAATAACGATTATATTTTTGGTACGATACTCTCCCCAAGGGGTAATTGAACCAGACCCACCCCTTCAGAATCCGCCTGCAAAAGACATGGTGAAACAAACAACTCTTTCTTCTGAGTGACAAAAAATAGGACTCTCTGCAATGTACATTCATCAGCCAGACGGGATTGTTTTGTTTTTTCTCTCAGCAAAAGTGGAGTTGCTGCTTAAAGTGCCACTAAACCCTCCATCTTAAACAGCATACAAATGCAGCATAGTGTTAATAAATTAATAAACAAGTGATCTTGCGCAGTAATAAATTATCACAAACAATAATGTGATTTAAATGTGCAAAAATGGTGTATTAAATCAAGTCCCCAAAAAATCTAATCCATATGTTTCTTCATGCTAGGGATGTCTCTAATATGTATTCTTTTCGTGCCTTCACACACAGAACTCTCACCTTAAAACAGTGAATATCCGACCTCAAATTACAAAGGAATATCCAGCCTTCAAATTTATCGCTCCAGGTTCCTCTTACTGGTATATTCACGCCTTCCTGAAACCCATAGGGTAAACCAGCATCCGGACTCCTACCCACTAGACTTTAAACTGCTACCAAATCTCTTTAGGCTCCAGTTGGAATAAAAAAAAAAAGAAAAATGCCCTCCATAGTGTAATAAATTCAAATACAGGGATATTTATTGCAAATTAGTGAACTCTTACATCAAAATAAGCTTTAAAATTGCATAAGAATAAAAATACAGTGTTTGAGCGCCATCTCACTTCACTTCCGGTCCATGTCTGTCTCCAGCCACACCCTACGCGTTACATCACAACATGTGACTTCATCAGGTGACTTCATTAGTCTCTAATGGGACCTTTCTAACAGACTCTATAATGGACACTGAAACATCCTCTATAAAGAGACACCCTCTTCAGGTCCCATTAGACTCCTTTGTAGTCTCTAATGGGTCCTGGAGGGGGGGTCTCCCTCTAACAGAGAATCTTCCATGGACACTGTTAGAGAGAGACCCCCCCCCCCCCGGTCCCATTAGACTCTGTTGTAGACGTTAATGGGTCCCATTAAAAAAGAGAGGCGGAAATTGTACAAAATGTAGGGGCAGTGTCAGCGGCGAGCCATGGGTGGGGTCATGGGTGGGGCCCTTGCTTTATTTGGTCCGGGGGCCCTGGGTGTTGTCAGTCTGCCCCTGATATCAAGTACAAAGTTGTCTCATGTAAAGAAAAAGTGTGGGGCTTGCCAAATGTTTGAAAAAGAAAAAGGGTGAGGGTGGGGACAAAGGTTGTTACATGATTTTTTTATACCCTGGGACACCATGATTTTTTGCTTTCTTTGGTATAATGGGCAGTGCATGATTTCAGGGAATGCCTGTGTAACTCGCATCAAAGTCGGACCAAACTAGTGCAGGGACTACTTTGAAGTTGGCACGACTTGAAGTCGTACTAATATGAATGGTTGTCATTGGAAATCATGGGGAACGACTTGTCATGTGACTTTGCAGTCCCAAGTCGCAGGACAAGTCGTACAAGTGTGAAAGGGGCCTAATGGAATCACTGGTCCCTCTATCGAGGGATAAACTCCATAGCAACAGGCAAATGGTCTGTTAGTGATTCTGACGCTGGTGAATTGTTGGCATGGTCCTAAGCTCTGATTGGAGCATCTTGAAGCTTGTTGTTTTGGCTATGTGGGCAAAGCACGTTTGCTTCAAGTCTGAAACCTTTAAATGTTTACGTGTTTTATTGATTGCACTAAAAAGTCATTTACTAATGCCAATATGTTTAGTGATTCTTTAAGATTCCTTGTAGCCTCGCCAGCTTTCACTCTGTGGCTTTCCCATCATTTTCCAATAGAGAATTGCAGTGGCGTGTATGCAGTACACTCACCAAGTGATAATTTGATTGTCATACATGATTTTGGGTCATCCAGATTAAAGATTTTGGACTAGAAACAAGAGAAGGATATGTTCTTTTGGAGTTTAAGGTCTCAGAAGATGAAGTCATGGAACTGTAATGTTAGAATTTAGAAAATGTCCTCTCAAGGGAGACTGTGTGGGGGAAAGGAAAAAAACCTCTCCGGATCCTGACACATGTTTTTTTATTCAGTGAAGTCCTCTGACTTCTTGTGGAACTTTATGACAGATGTGTTCTACTACTGTTTAGATAAAAAAAATAATTATATATATATATATATATATATATATATTTATATATACACACTCACTGGCCACTTTATTAGGTACCTTGCTAGTACCGGGTTGGACCTCCTTTTGCCTTCAGAACTGCCTTAATTCTTTGTGACATCGATTCAACAAGGTGTTGGAAACATTCCTCAGAGATTTTGGTCCATATTGACATGATAACATCACGCAGTTGCTGCAGATTTGTCGGCTGCACATCCATGATGTGAATCTCTCATTCCACCACATCCCAAAGGTGCTCTATTGGATTGAGATCTGGTGATTGTGGAGGCCATTGGAGTACAGTGACCTCATTGTCATGTTTAAGAAACCAGTGGTGAGATGATTGGAGCTTTGTGACATTGATAGGCAGCACTGGTGATGAGGCACTGATTGGTGACATTTATAGGTGGCACTGTGGGCACTGTGGACACTGATAGGTGACACTGTGGGCACTGATGGGTGGTATTGTGGGCCCTGATAGGTGCATTATCCTGTCGGAAGGAGCCATCAGAAGATGGGTACACTGTAGTCATAAAGGGATGGACATGGTCAGCAACAATACTCAGGTAGGTTGTGGCGTTTAAACAATGCTCAATTAGTACTAAGGGTCCCAAAGTGTGCCAAGAAAATATCCCCCACATCATTACACCCACCATCAGAATGAACTGTTGATAAAAGGCAGGATGGATCCATGCTTTCATGATTTTTACACCAAATTCTGACCCGACCATCTGAATGTTGCAGCTAAAATTGAGACTCCTCAGACCAGGCAATTTTTTTCCAATCTTCTATTGTCCATTTTGGTGAGTCTGTGCGAATTGTAGCCTCAGTTTCCTGTTCTTAGCTGACAGGAGTAACACTCTGATCCGCTGCTGTCCATCTGCTTCAAGGTTCAATGTGTTGTGCATTCAGAGATGGAATTCTGCATACCTTGGTTGTTACGAGTGATTATTCGAGTTACTGTTGCCTTTGTATCATCTGGAACCATCTCCGCCCATTCTCCTCTGACTTCTGACATCAACAAGGCATTTTCGTCCACACAACTGCCACTCACTGGATATTTTCTCTCTTTTTTTTTGGACCATTCTCTATAAACCCTAGGGATAATTGTGTGTGAAAAGCCCAGCAGATCAGCAGTTTTTGAAGCACTCAGACCAGACCATCTGGCTCCAACAACCATGCTATGTTCAAATCCCCTTTCTTCTCCATTCTGATGCTTGGTTTGAACTTCAGCAAGTTATCGTCACCGTGTCTAGATGCCAAAATGCACTGAGTTGCTGCCATGTGATTGAGCTGCTGTATAAGCACCTTAAAGTGGTATTAAACCCAAAACCATAGGAGTGTATCTATGGGAATGTTTGACCATTCTTCCAAAAGCGCATTTGTGAGGCCAGGCACTGATGCTGGAGGAGAGGCCCTGGCTTGCAGTCTCTGCTCAAATTCATCCCAAAGGTGGTCTGTTGAGGTTGAGGTCAGGACTCTGTCCAGGCCAGTCAAGTTCCTCTACCCCAAACTTGCTCATCCATGTCTTTATGGACCTTGCTTTGTGTACTTGTCCAAATCATTTGGTGGAGGGGGGATTATGGTGAGGGGTTGGGCTTGGCCCCTTAGTTCCAGTGAAGGGAAAAGGTGTCAGTATACCAAGATATTTTGGACACTTTCGTGCTTCCAACTTTGTGGGAACAGTTTTAGATGGCCCCTTCCTGTTCCAACATGACTGCCCACCGGTGCATAAACAAGGTCACCGGAAGAGGGTTGGATGACGCCAAGCAAGCCAAATCATTGTCGTTGGAGGACAGAAATGGTGAGTCTGTCGGAGACAAGGTGAATTTTGCAATAAATGCTGTATTTTTTTTATTTTTTTTTAAATGGCTTAGACTTTTGTGTTTCATTAAATAAACACTGGAGTTGCTGCTTCACACCTCAGAAACTATAGTTTCCTGTGCGCAAGGCTGTAAGATGGATCAACACAGCAATACAACCAAAAATGTCAGATGTTTAGCTTTATTTATTAAATGCTGAGCCCGGGCTTGCATTGACTCGTGAATGGAGGGATTGCTGATGAATACAAACAGTTGTCTGTCATGTTTAAGCTTCTCCTGAGACATGCTACAGACAACGTAAAACTCTTTTGCCCAAAGCCACGGTTCACACAGACGACTGTTTTAGGTTGTGGGGAGAAGCAATAATTTGAGAAATCCTAATTAGCTGTTGCAAGGTGAAAAAGTGCTGTCTGTGTATTTTTCTCGTACCTAAAGCAGTGAAGCAAATGTGACATCTTTAATTATAAGCTTGGTTGCATATCACGTTACCCCTCTCAATGTTACCTATTTGGGTTCTCCACCGCATTGTACGTTATGCCGCAACATTATATTTTAGCAGCTTGCGCTAACATTGGTTTTCTACCCATATGTATTCTACTTTTTATTTTTTAACGCTAATGAAAACTTTACGCTGACAGTTGTAGCGACAATTTAATTGTACAGCGAGGGGACGTGATGTCCCTATTGGAAGAGTTGTCAGTTTGCTTTCGTCTGTTTGAAGCTGTTTTTCGCGATCAGGTTTAAAAATGTTTCTGCTGCCTACCTAATTAACTTGCTAACCAAAAATTTGTGTCGAAATAGGAGATGCAGTCAGAATGAATTTTGTTTTGAATTTAAAGGGGACGTCCATGTTGATATTATTTTGTTGGTTCTCATGGGTCCATTTTAAGTGACTCTATGGCAGGGGTCTCAAAGTGGCGGCCCTTCAGCTGTTACAAAACTACAAGTCCCATCATGCCTCTGCCTGTGGGAGTCATGCTTGTAGTTGTTAGCCATACAATGCCTCATTGCAACAGCTGGAGGGCCACCAGTTTGAGACCCCTGCTCTATGGCAAAGGTCAGATTAGGAAGACTTTGGATATTGAAGTCCAAATCCAAGCAAAACTATTTGTATTTTTAGAAGTACCTGAATGATCTCTTAATTCCATCAGAACCTTGCATTTGTAACTTTGTGGCCAAAAAATAAATTAAAGAAATGTAAACCAGGGATCTCCAAACTTTCTAAAGCCGGGATCTCCAAAGTTTTTAAACCAGGGGTCTCCAAACTTTCCAAAGGGCCAATTTACTGTCCTTCGGGGGGGGACAGACTGTGGTCTTTGTGAGTAGAAAATGCCTCGGGTTTGGTGGTCAGTGGGGATAAAAAAAAAAAATACACAGCACCCCTGTGGTCAGTAGGAGAAGGAATAGTGCCCCATCATTGGTATTAGTGGGTGGAATAGTGCCCTTATTGATGGTGTCAGTGGGAGGAATAGCGCCCCATTATTATTGTCAATGGAAGGAAAAATGCCCCATCATTGGTGTCAGCGAGAGAAATAGCTCCCTATTGTTGGTGTTAGTGGGAGCAATAGTGCTCCAGCTTTGATGTTAGTGGGAGGAAGAGTGCCCCATCATTTGTGTCAGTAGAAAGAATAATGCCCCATCATTGGTGTAAGTAGGAGGAATATTGCCACATCTTTGGTGACAGAGAAAGATGTTATGCCACATCATTGGTGTCAGAGGGAGGAATTATGCCCCACTGTTGGTGTCAGTGGGAGAATAGTACCTGATATCAGTGGAAGGTATAGTGTTCTATAGGCCACATAAAGCCAGGCAAAGGGCCTCAGTTTGGAGATCACTGTTCTAAACAAAGGGTCAATGTACTGTCCTTCAGACTTTAGGGAAGGGACAGACTGTGGCCAGTGGAAGTAGAAAATGTCTTGGCATCAGGAGTATACAATGCTTCAAACTTGGTGGCCAAGGCTGGGATCAGCAGGAGGAGGAATAGTGCCCCATTATTGGTGTCAGTGGCATAATTTATGCCTTACAGTTGGTGTCAGTTGGAGGAATAGTGCCCCAAGTGCCAGATGAAGGCTTGCAAAGGTTTGAAGACCAATGATTTAAAGGGGTAGTAAAGCTTGCTCAGTGATTTCTACCTACAGGTACTGTAAGCCTATAATAAGGATTACCTGTAGGCAACATAAATATCTCCCAAACCTCCAGGGTTTAGGAGATATTCCCCTCTTATATGCCTCTTCTTGCCGGAAACAAAGGGCTCCTGTGCGCATGTGTGGGAGTGACATCATCAGGGCTCCGGCCACTCACAGCGCCGGAGCGTAGAATCCCAGAAGAAAGGACTGGAAAAGATGTCAGCCCTCTCAGCGGTGATTATTTCATAATGTTCTAGTTTGCAATGCATTTTTTTTTTAATCCTAGGTTTACAACCGCTTTAAACCTTCCGCATTTGTCGACGACTGGTCCAACATTCTGCTACTGATAGAAATTAGGGAGCAAATATCAAACTATTTGATTGATGTGGACAAGTTTTACCTTTTGACCTAGATTTATTATTGTGTTGTATCCTGAAAGGCTATATATTTTTTTTTATTCTTCTAAATGAAGCATTTAAAAAATAAAAATAAAGCAAAACTGAAACCTCTACTAATACCCTTAAGATATATATTTTATATATCTTTATATATTTTAAATATGAAGGCCAAGCGGGTGCTATGGGCATCTGTTCCACTTTTGCTTCATATTTTTGTAAATCAACCTCATTTTATTTTCAGGCAGAGAGAAGAACTGGCTTCCACCAGAGCAGAGACATCTGTTAGCATTATGCTGTACTGTGCCAGGAAACTCATTGTGTTAGAATAGGAAGCCCTATTCACAGAGCCTGGGTCAAATTAATCAATAAAGCTTTACCTTTGCACAGACATATTTATCTTTTGTATGAACATATTTACATCATCAAGATACTTCCAAATACATTTTATAGGATATGTCAGACATGGCTTTGATAGTTAGCACACAAATGCACCTTTTTTGGATTTATGGACATTTTTTTTTTTGTTTGATAAAAATTCTTCTCCTTATTATTCGAATGTACTATTGCCTTCTATGTAATTTTATTTTTCAGTATTATATCATGATGTTCTACTTTTAGCTTTGTACATAATATAACTGGATACCAACATTTATAGGTAAAGTTGACCCAGGGAATATCCGATTGCCTCTCGGGGGATCAGAAAGGAATTTTTGTTTCCTGCTGGAGCAAAGTCATGCTTTCCTGGGGTTTTTTGCCTTCCTCTGGATCAACTGTGGGTATAGGATTGTATATATAGCAGTGATGGCGAACCTTGGCACCCCAGCTGTTTTGCAACTACATTTCCCATGATGCTCAACTACACTGCAGAGTACAAGAGCATCATGAGAAATGTAGTGCCAAAACATCTGGGGTGCCAAGGTTCGCCATCACTGGTATATAGGATTATATGATTTTTTTAAAAAATGTGCCCTTTTATTGGTTGAACTAGATGGACTTGTGTCTTTTTTTCAACCAGACTAAATCTCAGTTCACACTTGTGCGATGTCAGACATCGCATTTGATTCACATTGCTGTGCAGATCACATGTGATGTCTGTGCGATGCAAATTCAGCTATACAGTTTGGACCAAAATGGCGCCTGACCCTTTTTTTTTTTTTTTGGTTCCACACTGAAATCGGATCACATGTGTGTTCACACCTATGTGATCCGATTCCTGCACCATTTTCACAGTTTACACTGCGATCTCTGAACCTCTCTAGGGGTGTCATTAACTTTGTATTGACACTCGCAGTGGTTCACAGAAGGCAGTGTGAACCACTGGCGATTCAGGTATAATGTGGTAACCCGCACTGGAATCGCACTGGTTCTCACATCGCACCAGTACGAATCGAGCCTCACTATGTAACTATATATACGTTTTAGTTTGACCCTTTGTAAATGTATATTTTACTTCTGTATATGTACTGCTAAAAACATGAAAAGGCACTTATTTAAGCTGAACTTTAAGGAGGAAATAGAAATGATTATATGTTTTACCAAGGCAGGCAGATTTATGGTCCAAGCTTAAAGGAGAACTTCGCTTTTATTAAAATTAGTATATAATATACATTTTCTACACAAGGCATTTTGTAATTTAATGTTATAAAAATGATCTTTTCATTTCTATCCGGAGAGGCTGTAATTTTCTAAAAATATATAGCGAAAAAATCAATGCAATATGGCAACCTAAGGGCATGCGGAATGTCCCAAGAAATGTAATTTCCTGCTTCTGTGATTGGCTTACTTATTTTCTTGGATGTCAAAATGCATGTAAAAATGTAGGTATCCTCTGCATTTTTTTTTTTCATTTTCATTTTTTTGATTTTCAGAAAAGTACTTTCTACTTAAAGAGGAAGTAAAGCCTCTTAAAAAAATAAAAAAATACACCCTGCGAGGCAAAAGCATAAGGAGCTAGTATACATAGCATACTAGCTCATTATGAATTACTTACCTGCGATCGAAGCCCTGGCATCGGCCCTTGTTTGCCTCCTCCGACGCTGCCATCTATCCCGGAGTGACTTCCGGGTATTGCGGCTCCAGCCAGTAATGCGCGCTGGTGCCGCCACTAACGGCATGATCGCTGTTAGCAACTGCACGCTCAGTGCGCCATAGACATCAGTGCCACTATTCCAGCAAATATCTCCTAAACCTTTTAGGTTTGGGAGATATCTCTTGCACCTACAGGTAAGCCTTAATCTAGGCTTACCTGTAGGTTAAAGTGGTTGTAATGGGTTTACAACCACTTTAAGAAATTGAAAGACAGTGCAACTTTTCTCTTATTGCTCAGGTGGTTACAATGCAGATACAACCCCTCATTCAGGAATTATTCTTGAAAGAAAATTGTAAAACAAACAGCTTTAGGCCCCATTCAAACCAGAGCGATTTTCTGCTTGAAGCTTGTAGCTCTAAAACACTCAACAAGCCAAATCTCATTCATTTCAATGGCCCCTGTTCATATATGAGCGTTTTTGTTGCCTGAATCAAAATGCCTGTCGCTCAAAAAAGTACATGAGCTTCTTTTTGGCAGATTACAAGCATTTTTGGTCCCATAGACTTCTATAGAAACACCTGACCTGAGTGTTTTACAAGGGTTTTGTCGCTCGCTGGGCTTAAACAAAAAACCTGAAGCTGTAAAACGCTTGTAATATGCTTCTGAAATGCTTTAAAGCGTTTGTCAACACCCCATAAAAATTGATTTCCTGGCCCCTTAAATCAGATTAAACAGCACAGTGCTTGTGCTGTGTAATCTTCCCCCCTCTAAACTGTAAAAAGAACCTCCCTGAACCCGCTGCTTCCTGTATCCCCTCCATGCGCTGACCCCGAAAATCAGGGATACTGAGCCCTGACCACCGTGGTCAGAGTGCGTCCCTCTGTCATATGCAGCCCTGCTCTTCTCTCTCCCCCTCACCCCCTCCTTCCTGCCTGGTAGCTAGTGTCTGTGTGTCTCCATCCCCCCCGCCGCTATTAGCCAAATTAAAAATGTGTAAATGCTCACTGCCAGCCCCTTTATTATTTCCTGCCATAGCACACAGCTTTCTTTTTCATAAAAACGAGTGTTGTAAATAACAATTCCACGATATCTTTATGCCGATCACGTGACTCTTGGCCAGTTTACAGGGCTACTGCAGGAGAGGCTGAGTGGCCATATGATCTCCCCGGCTGACCTCAGAGGGAGATCACGGCCCCTCCTGCAGTATCCTTCCTTCGGAGCTGTACAGCGGCTGCGAGTCATGTGACCGGCCTGAAGACAGCTCAAAATAGGTATTTACAGGACTTGTTTTTCACAAAATACTAATGCAGTCTGCTTTTTCCCCCAACAAAAGTGAAATTATGCTTTAGAAAATATTTGACTACTGTAACGGCAAGACAACTTGGTCAAGAACAGTGGTCAAATCACACACCCAGACTGCTGATTGGACAGTGAAGGAGCAGGAGCACACTAATGAAGTCATCTTTTCCTCATATTCTGTGTAAGTATGTAGAAAAATCACACTTGGTGCCTTGTGCTGCCCTTCCTCTTTCCAATTTGAGTCTTGATGTGCAACACAATTTAAAAACGCTATAAAGATACATTTAGGTACTTAAGCTGTCCATAAATTAGTAGAATTTCATTAGAAAATTTCAGTAACATTGGTCCTAGTTACTGATAGTTTTTGGGGTCAATTCAACGCTAGTTTTTTACCTTGGTGTCGAAAAAAATTTGAACTAGCAGAATGTAATTTTTTTTTTCAAACAAATATATTTCTAACAGTGAAGGTTTTTGTTCTGGAAAGTTAATTTGTTCCAAAATCGAAATTGCAAATTAAATTTTGAAAGACTTTTGAATGCCATTCGGAAAGCCATTGAATGTATTGAGAATTTTCATGCAAATATTTATACGAAAATTTGAAAAATCTATTAGTGTATGGTCAGCTTTATATTAGTTGATTTGAAAAATACGTAACTGGGTTTTTTTTTTGTTGTTTTTTTATATCAGTTTAGAAATTTTCTTTGATTGCCCTTTGTGCAATGATAAGTTTAAGCTATAGAGGACTTCAACAGTTAACCCAATATTGCAGCATAGTCTTTAAGGCGCTTGTTTTTTTTCCATTTTCTATTGAGAATGGCAGTTTCGGTTGACTTATTAACAAAACATCTTGCTGGATTGAGATGGGTACATTGCCGTACTTGAAGGACTTTACTAGCCACCATATAGGCCCAGCTGAAAATAAACGGAGGGAAGCCAATTTTCGAAGTGGATGATGAGGGGCGGGGGAGCAGGTGCGCTGCAGTTACTGGGGATGTGCCCTATTTTCTTGCGGTTCTTAACGCCCCTTTTCAAATACACATGTATTAGCGGGGGATGAGAGCAGACTGTAATTGCAGCTGCCTGTATTTTTTTTCGAATGTTTACCCCACATTTATCTGTGATAAACAATAGCGGGAAAACAAAAATATAAGTTTAGGCTACAGGAGAGTTTGATGGATATTGCCAACGTTAGTGAAGAGACAGGCCATAATCTGCCCCCCTCCAAATCAAAATGACAAGAAATGGAGAGAATAAAGGCAACTTTCAAGATCCAGCCTTATTCAAGTAAAGAAAGCCTATATATACGCATAAAATAAAAGTCTCTTTACCAGAGATGTCTGTTGTAATACAAATCTGTATTTCATAGTATCATAGAGATCTAAACGTATTAGTACATGTGCCTGTTTTGCTCCTAGCCACAGTTTTACCCATTGGTTTCCTTAAAGTGAATGTGAGGCCAGGCACTGGACCTTCAAATAATTTTATATATATATATATATATATATATATATATATATATATATATATATAAGAATTGGAAAATAAGCTTTAAAACAAGCTATCAACGACCTCTGTAGTGACAGGCATTATGAACACATTCATCCTCAAAATTCACAGTAGAAGCACCAACGCTGTTCATGTCATTCTCTCAGCTTGTTTAATATATGTGAATATTTGAATGCCCATAGCCCTGCCACATGTTCACTTTAAGCTGGCAACAAGTATTTGAGAATAGCTAGACGTGAACAATTTACAATATCTCCCAGATCAGTTTCTGCCCTAAACAGCTAATAAGTAAAAAATTGTTGTACACTGTTAGGAGTAAGAGGTATACAAGGCAAAATTTATTTAAAAAACAATACCTCTTAGTAATTTACTAAAAATGTTTTTAAAAATTCAACATTTCAGATTGGTGTCTGTATACTTGAAAAAGGAACCTCGTTTCCTGGACATTTTTTGTATATTCTTAGCAGCTAAAAGGTATGATTTTGAGAATACCTTTTCTCCTTGTGAAAGGGATACTCTGCTTGCGCAAGTGTCCAAGTTTGGGGAGGTGAAGAAAAGAGGGACAGCCTCCCAGGAACTTGATTGCGGTCAAGTTTGGATTTTTAATGTACATGATTATTTCATTTCCAAAAAAGTTTTTTTTTTTCTGAGTTGTTGTGTGCATGTGCCATAGACATTACATTGCCACCAACTTGGAAAACTGTTCTCTAATGTCTTTGATCTTAGAAACCAATCTGAATTTAGAGATTTTAACAAAAGAAACAACAACAAAAATAAGAAAAAGGATTACATTGTGATTTGCATAATTAGATTAGATAATATATGCTATTTGAGTTCAAAAGAAATCACACGAAACAATAAGTATACAACATATCTTCTTCTGCCCCCATTCACTCTGTCCCATTGAGGAGATTTCCCTCATTTCCTATTTCTCTCACTATAGGAAATGAGAGATCTTTTTGAAGCAAGAGAATTTTATAGCATTTGACCAAATATTTTGTGGCGAGACTCTGCTTGGCTGAGAACTACTTGTTTTGCAGCCCAGTTTTTGGAGATGAAAAACACAGCTCTTCATCGGGGTTTATTGGAGTATACCACTGGACTCTGCCCAGCAGAAAAATAAATAATTTGTAGATTTGCTTCTGTGAGTTATTTTTAAGCTATCCAATGTGTTTTCATGTGATTCTTCTGTAAGATCTTTGTCCACATTGCCATAAATACTATACCTTTTATTTTGAATGCACTATATACAGCATGTATAGCTGTATGTAAGCTCCTCCTTAAATTGTAAGCTCCTTGAGGGTAGGGACTGATGTGAATGTACAATATATATATGTAATGCGCTGCGTAAATTGACGGCGCTATATAAGTACCTGAAGTAAATAAATAAATGTACATACTATAGGTTGTCATAGAGGTGATGCATGATATTGGTTGATCTCTGCTCTGCAGAAAACAACAGGGTATCAGCCAAAAACACATATAAAGTCAGTTGGATTAGGTTCATGGGTATACTGAACATTGAAGATCTACTGGGCTTCAAGATTACAGTTAGAGATAGAAAGGACTTCTATGTAAACTTTATGACTTTATGTGTAAGTCATACAAGAAAAAATAAAAACTGATTTTTATTTAACACTCACAACAATCAAAAATATATTAGTACATGCAATTGTATTTATGATCTGGTAGGAGTTTTTTCTTTTTAATTTAAAATTTTTTTTAGACAAATATATATTTATTGAGTTTTCACAACAAAAAGACTGACACAATGACGATTCACCATATGTTATACAAATATCATTATTAACAATGACGTGGTGTCAAAGTAGAAGGAAAAAAGGAAACAGCATTAGATCAACGAAAAGAGGAATATCCCGGAAAAGCTTAGGCCATAGGAAGTCCGTGAGAAGGGACAGATGAACCAAGATTCTCTGCCATTAAGTAAAAAAAAGGGGTGGCCAAGCAAATGGGCTTGGTTGGTGATAAAAGCAGTTCAAAGTTCTGGACAACTTATTAATTTTTTAATTTCTATTCAATTTTATTCCTGGGGACAATTATAGGTAGTGGATCTTTGCAGTGGGGATACACCAAAAAAATATCTAACAGGATTGTTAACTTCCCCCCCACTGTATTCAAATGAGGTGAAGTGAAGGAAAATTTAAAAATCTTGAGTTATCACCAGAACAGCGAAAGAGTGGAAATCTTTTAATGGGAAAAATTGTTCTGGTGACAGCTGTCTAAGTGAAAAATTCGTTTTTTAAAGTAACAATGTTTACGGCACATTTGTTTCACATTTTTTTTTTTTTTGTCAGCTGTTCACTGTAGTACTTAAATTAAAGTTGGATTTACATCTTCTTCATAGACACTAGTTTAGTTACGATTATTGGGGTTCGGTACTGCCTCCCTGGCAAAGAGGTTGGTAGTTTCAGCAAGAGCAAGTTACTCTCCAGGTCTTTTTTTAAATTAGAGGGTAGGACGATTGTTTCAACCCTATCACATAAATTCACATAATGTTGTAGTCATCTGTAGAGTTGATTTACTAACGGTAGTGGAGTTGTTTTACCAAAGGCAAATAGGCTGTTAATTTTGCTTGGGAATTTTCACTTTGCAAAGGAATTGTCCCCTAGTTTAGTGTGCAGGGTGACGTTTCAAGAGTGAAGCTGATGTGGGTTACACATGGCTATTATTTGAAAAGTGATTTTTCCCACATTTGCTACGTCCCTTGCAAAGTGAACAGCTTTTAGTAAATCAACTTCGGTGTCTCTACATTCTCTTTATTATTATATCTGCCTTCATGTCCTCAGTGGTGTTTATTGAGGTTCCTGAGTATCTCTGAATGATTATTGCCATTACCATGGAATATTTAATTTGTTTGGGTTTATAGTAGAAATTCTGCTACGGGACGTGCTGCCAAATTCTCTAAAAAATTATGGAAATATATTAAAGTTATTTTAGTATGCACATATTCTTAATTAAGGGATTTGTACTAGCATTACTGAGATTCATATACATTGCTGATTCAGTTACTAAATGTAGATTGGCTTTTCGAAATGAGCAAGCTATTCTATTTTTTATTCAGAGTCGATTTTTCATTTTTGGCACATGCTTTGCACTGTGTTTTTTGTTTTTTTTCTTTTTTTAATTAAATTGTTATTTCAGAGAATCTCGATATCCACAGCTATATCTGTTAAATTATGTAAGCTACACCATTTGCATTATCAATGTTTAACAATATACTTAACCTCTAAAAAAGCAGAGCTTCCAGGTTCCACACGTGGGGAGAATGTGACCTCAACCAATCTCCAATACTGTAACGGGGTAGGGATGTGACAGTGTTGCCAACCTGACAAGTTTTCCAACTCTCCCTACTTTATCCCAAAAAATGTACAAATTTACACATTCTGTAGACTGCCAAAGCAGTGGAGCCTGATTGGTTTGCAATATTGATTCTAGGAAAATAATGTCAATGAAGTTTCTGGTTTCATAATTAGAAGTTTTTTTCTCTACTTCTATTTGGGAGATAAGTTGTTCAATTTCCAGTCTGAAGTTCTAGTGTCAGCCTAAGGATTATGTTAAGGTGAGGTGTGAGGGACACTTGTTTTAGGCTTTGGAAGCCCCAATTTAAGAACTGCCAGCACCGGGTTCTAGAAAGTTCTGTTCTATCATTATGAGATAATTTATGTTACGTTGTGTCATATGTCAGTTCCTTAGTAGCATGCCGACCATTGTCTGTCCACACTACACATACTGTTTGTTAGGAAGATAACATTTTTTTCTTAGGTGGGTTTGTACATAAATGTGTACCTATTAGATTTGGTATTCTGTTATTCTGGCTAAAAAAAACCTAAGTTGTTTTCTCAAAGCTTGTATATACAGTCTGTCAGATTAGCCAATAAATAGTATCACTTTAATTCTAAACTTATGCATAGTGATAGTCTTTAATAGAAATGGTAGTTTGGAGGCATTCACAAATCATTAGCACCTTCTTAAGACTGCATTAACACTTTGCAAATTCTGATTGGACCCCTGTGTAACGGCTTTTCACTAATTTTTGCAGTGAACGTTTTGTAATTCTCAAAGGGTTCCACAGGTTGTTAGCAAATTATGAATTATCTAAAAGGAAGTGTAAGGTTAGCATTGGGAGTTTGTAAAGTTTTGCATTCTTGTATAATTTTATATTAAACCCCAAATTTTTTATTTTTTTGCAGATTAGCAATCGTTAAATGTGGTGGCTGCATCAGTTTTTTTTTGGCTTCCCTTCCCACCTCTGTTTTCATCGGTTGATCCAGTCAGTAGCACACCTCCTGTATTAGAGCAGGTTCAGCAGGGATCAGCCTAATTTAGATCCATGTTTTGGGTAGGGAGGTTGTACAGACATTTGTCTACCAATTGACTTTTGTACAATTGTCCTATTGGATTTTTCCAGCTCGATCAGCACCACAGGCTACAGCAGGGGGGCACTGATCAGTGTATTGTGACAGCAAGGAAGTGTCCCCACTTTCAGAATTCAATAGCTCAGCAGTGAGGATTCCCCCATCCACATAGAGTGTGTTGATGGGGGAATCGAGGCATTTTATGCCTCGATTCCCCCATCAACACACTCTATAAAAAACTGGTAAAAAAAAACTAAAAAAGACATATCTATGGGTTGCCTTAAGCTGAAAGTATATCTAAAGCCAAAACTCTTTTTATTTATTTATTTATTTTTCAACTATTTTTATTGAAAATTTACAATTGTCAAACAAAAAACAGAAAGGGGTAGATTTACAAAGCTTGTATCTAACCCACTACCAATGTTTCCTTTTACTGCATTGATATTATGTCTCTGTACCTAATATCATGCAGTTTTAATCACATTAACATATATGTAAATAGGTAACTATTACCAAATTATTCATTTATAGTGGAAGCATGTATGAGTAATTTGCATTTAACTGATAATATGTAATATAACCAATTATAAAATTACTTTTTTAGTTTTTGATCGAGTGCTGCAAGATTAAAACCCCTGTCTTTTTTTTTTCTTTTTCTTTTTTGGCTGCAGAATGTGTCTTCTTGGTTTTACTTCCTGTCACAGTGATCACTGAAACATGCATATTATTAATAGTTTCTCTCTCTGCTCCTGGTGACACCTATAACATTTTCTTTACACTTATTATCCTGGTGACAATGGTCAGAACCAAATGTAGCAAAAAAGCCTGACCAGGGCAAACCTTTCCTTCTGTATCCAAAATCAAACAAAAAAATTTTTCTTTAGATATACTTTAATTTTACCTTAACACCTAACCCACACCATAACCTTAAAATGTAACTCCACTTTTGTTGAGAAACAAACATTCCCCTCTGGGTGATCTATCTACATTGCATGGATTATAACAACCTTTGTTGCAGATTCCTACCTTTTATTATTCTGAAGAAATCCATGTGTGTTTGTCTGTGCCTCTGTACTGGGTGGGTCTAATGGGAGCGGTTTCATATTTAACTGTCAGGTGTGCAGCTGCAGAGCACTAATGAGGAAATCTAGCACGCTGACATGTGAGGGTGGGTGGATGGTTGTGCCATTGCTCTTGACAGATAGGTCAGGGGAAGAGGCACATGGGGAGGAAATATTATAAGCTTGGTTTTGGACAAGTTGAGTTTGAGGAAGTGGTGTGACTTCCATACAGATATGTCTGTTAGTAAGTTAGTGATCTATCGGTTAAGCCCCTAAACTCTGACATTTCCAACCCTTATCGTGAAGGAAACCAGTATTAAGAGTAATATGGGGACTGCCTTTACTTTCCTCTTGAAAAAAATTAAAAATTGTTGCCCGGTCGTTACTGTCTTTAACACTTTCTGAGTCACTGGCCTGAGATAGGCATGCAGATTATAAAGTCATATTTTCTGTAGACAAATCCCCTTTAACCTCCTAACCTTTAATCTTAACACTAAGTTAACTCTAACCCAACTATTCTCAACCAGGGTTCTGTGGAATCCTCAGGTTCCTCCAGAGGTTGTTAGAAGAACCTTGAGTAATGAGAAGCAGAAGATTGATCTTCTGCTTGATGATGACTGCAGATTTATGGGGCAAATGTACAAGGGGTATTCTTCCTACTAACCACCAATGTATTGAGGGTAAAAGTAACCAGCCTTGGATGTCAAATACTCTAGAGCAGTGATGGCGAACCTTGGCACCCCAGATGTTTAGGAACTACATTTTCCATGATGCTCATGCACTCTGCAATGTAGTTGAGCATCATGGGAAATGTAGTTCCAAAACATCTGGGGTGCCAAGGTTCACCATCACTGCTCTAGAGATACCACATTCTTTTTAGATATATTATTATATGTACAACTTATTAATCACACTGAGCGTTATCTGAGGACATCATTTTTTTCATCTGGTGTTGGTTCTTTTATATGTTTTTTTTTTTATCGTGAGACAGTTTTATTATGAAAATATTCTGGATTCTTGAACATTTGCTTTGGTGCTCTTATTATACTGTTCATAGGTGTTTATTGCTGTCTGTGGGTACCCCAGTGAGCTCCTTTTCCTGCTCTCAACTATAGATGCCACTCTGAAACTCACAGCAATTGCTAGTTTAAAGCCTAGATACACACCACAATTTTTTTTTTGTTCAGCCCAGCAGCGGTTTGATCCGATGTTACTACAGCGATCTCCTCTGCTGAGCTATTGTGTTCTGACAGCGGGACTGCCCCCCCACCAGAACACTCTGGTCAGCTCTCTCAGCCATTGGCTGAGAGCACTGATCGGGAGGCAGTCAGCGATTGGTTTTCCAGCATGCTTATCCAACAGAAGCCAGCCGAACAGCCAACTTCTGTCGGACTGGCTTCCAGACACACGGGCTGAATGTCAAACCGTTTTTATTGAACCAGCTGATGTCGCCCAACATTCGGTCCCTGAGTACTAGGCTAAAGACTGGTCATACATAGATCTGTTTTTTTCCAGCCAGCAGGGTGATAAAAAAAACCTGAAAAGATTCTTCCATCTGCACAAGTGGTGGTGATTCAAGAGAAGTCGATCATAATTCGACTTCTCTGCAACGGGAGTGGCCATAGATGGATCAAAGTTGTCGAATTTCGATATGTCTATGGCCAGTTTAAGGCTAGTCAACACATATAGTTTTATTTAATCCTAAGGCAGGCCATAAATTATACTCTTTTTTTTCATTCAACCAGTGGGTTGAAAGAAAAAAATGCTGATTCCCCCATCTACACATTTGATGTGGATGAGGGAATCACTCATGCAGCACTATTGTATTTTGCCGATGGGGAGCCTTCATCATGATCAATGTTGCCAGCACTGATCAGGTGGGAAAAAAAAAAGACAACTTGGTTATACAGAAGTCAATCAAGAGATCAACTTCTGTACAACTGGCCTGCCTATACATGGATCAAAAATGTGGCCAGTCTCTGCTGATCCAACCAAATTTTCGATCAATCGATGGACAGATTTAATCTTCCATGATGACTACTGTATTTTGACAGCCAGCACCAACGGTTGTCAGAAAACCCAAACAGTGACTGCAGCTGAGCGGAAGCAGTCAGGGTTTGGACAACAATTTTCCACAGGGGAGGTGCAGACAGGGCCAACCACGGCTTAGATTTAAGGAATAGGCTGAAATTGGAGCCGTATATGGCAGGCTGTAGGCTAATGGCATTTTAAGTGATAACTGGTTTGATAACATAGTTACATAGTAGGTGAAGTTGAAAAAAAGACACAAGTCCAACAAGTCCAACCTATGTGTGTGATTATATGTCAGTACGTATTACATTGCATATCCCTGTATAACATGTTGTATAACATTTGTGAACACATTTTAACTGTGAAAATACTTTAAATAATAATGGTAATGCCATTAACGAATTGATAAGTCCATTTTTGTTCATTAAAAAAAGTAATGCATGTTAATGCAAGTCCTGCATGCATTATGTTCTTGTAAATTGAGCCGGTGGCATGGTTTTTTTTTGTAGCGATCTCTCGTTGGTCAGGAATGACCAGGCCACGTAGCTGTGTGTGTGTGATGGCATTAACAAGTCATCAGGATCAGACAGCAGCGATGCAGAATACCATCTGACACCGCAACCCTCCAGGACTGCTGCCCTCATCTGTGATAGATTTACACATCTCTGTTTACGTGCTGTCACACATTGCACCCGGCCTAAAGCAATCTCGCCGCCGGCTGCGATAACACACGTTGCAGCAACAGCAAAACTAGTCACAAAATTAATTGTCTGAGGTTACAACACAATGAAACAATTGTTTGGGATAAGTGTTAATGAAAGCTGTTATATGTGTATGGTGACAGGATGACAACATCTGAGCTTACAATAGCGGATCCCGTAGCACGGTTCAGAACACTTTTACTTATTGGGTTATAAGTGCAAACAGTGAAATTTAAAGTACTTGTAAATCCAATCACTAAAATCTTTTTATAGGCCCCAACGTGTCTTTTTTTTTTTTTTCATAAATCATTTTAATGTGGTTGTAAACCCTTACATACACTCACCAGACACTTTATTAGGTACACCTTGCTAGTACAGGGTTGGATCCCCTTTTGCCTTCAGATCTGCCTTCATTCTTCGTGACATCGATTCAACAAGGTGTTGGAAACATTCCTCAGAGATTTTGGTCCATATTGACATGATAACATCACACAGTTGCTGCAGCTTTGTCAGCTGCACATCAATGATGTGAATCTCCCGTTCCAAAGGTGCTCTATTGTGATTGTGGAGGCCATTGGAGTACAGTGACCGCATTGTCATGTTTAGAAAACCAATGGTGAGATGATTTGGGTTTTGTGACATGGTGCATTATCCTGCTGGAAGGAGACATCAGAAGATGGGTACACTGTAGTCATAAAGGGATGGACATAGTCAGCAACAATACTCAGGTAGGCCGTGGTGTTTAAACGATTCTCAGTTGGTACTAAGGGGCCCAAAGTGTGCCAAGAAAATATCCCTCACACCATTACACCACCAACGCCAGCCTTAAAGTGGTTGTAAACCCTCCTGAGTCACTTTTAAGCCTAGAATAAGGTAGTGGAAATATCTCTTAAATGTGTGCTAATGATGTCATCGGTGCATGCAATGTGAATAAACGGACCTTTGTGTCATTTCTTCACTCGTATGTGCCATGACTGATGGCCCCCGCGCTTTTGCGGGAGTGACGTCAGGCTGCTTCGGCCAGTCACAGAGCTAGAGTCCATGGCCCCGGAAGGAAGAGGGCAGAAGATGGATGCTTCCACCAGCGGTTACAGTGCAGGCTTCAAATGATGGTAAGTGCCACATAATGAGCTAGTGTGCAATGCATACTAGCCCATTATGCTTTTACTTTACATGGAATTCCAGAGGAAGTAAAATCCTTTAGGGTTTACTTCCTCTTTAATCACTGATACAAGGCAGGATGGATCCATAGTTTCATGTTGTTTATGCGAAATTCTAATCTTACCATCTGCATGTCACAGCTGGAATTGAGACTCACCAGAACGGCAATATTTTTCCAGTCTTCTATTGTCCAATTTTGGTGAGCCTGTGCAAATTGTAGCCACAGTTTCCTGTTCTTAGCTGGCAGGAGTGGCACTTGGTGTGGTCTTCTGCTGCTGTAGCTAATTTGCTTCAAGGTTCAATGTGTTGTGCGTTCAGAGATGGTATTCTGCATACCTTGGTTGTAACAAGTAGTTATTTGAATTACGGTGGCCTTTCTATTATCTGGAACTAGTCTTCTCATTCTCCTCTAACCTCTGACATCAACAAGGCATTTTCCGCCACACATGATATTTTCTCTTTTTTGTACCATTCTCTGTAAACCCTAGAGATAGTTGTGTGTGAAAATCCCAGTAGATCAGCAGCTTTTGAAATACGCAGACCAGCCTGTCTGGCACCAACAACCTTAGCATTTCTAGCCACAGCCATCTTGAGTAAGGACGGGCAGATGATTCATGTAGCATTTACTTCCTGGATCCCATCTGCCCTTACAGGCAGGAGGGTTTTTTCCTCCTCTAGAGGAAATAAAACAAAAAATGCCCATGAACTCCCTGCCCCGTCATCCAGTTGTGTGCCTGTGATGTCATTCTTATCACACAAGTTTCCAAGGGAGATTACAGGTGTCCATTGTGTGTACAGTAAGGCCCCATTCACACCACGGCGTTCCGTTTTGCGATTCTGCCCACGATTCAGAAACACCGCAAATCGCAGGAGACCCTTGCCTTCACCAAGTATGACAATATAATTAAAGAACATTTTACAAAGCTGCGCAGTTTTTTTTATATCTGCTGGAGCCTCTTGACTCAATGGAATATTTTTTGGAAACGATGAACTTAGCCTTTAGGCCTCATGCCCACTGGATGTTCTAACGTTCTAAAAACGGCAATAGCTTTGCAGTGAGTTTTTAATGTTTTCCAAAATTCTTGCAATAGCGGTTTTTAACCTTTTTGATTGTTAGCGGCTTTTAGCATTTTTTTCTTCCAATGGATCAACAACGTTAGAAAATGCTGGTGACCCATGTTTTTGAGCGTTTATTGCAGCTTATCAGCGTTTTTAGGAGTTTTTTGATGTTAGAGATTTTTACAGCTGAAAAACGCCTCTCAGAACCCAATAATTTTGTTTTTGTTTTTTTACAGCCAAAAAAAACGCCCCAGCCAAAAACAGTTGATAACAGCCTATGTGTGCATGGACACATAGGATAACATGCTGGAGAGTTTATTGACTGCAGATAAAAACATCTGCAGCCAAACAAAGCAGCTGTAAAAACGTCCAAAAATCTCCAGCTTGCATGAGGCCTTAATGTTTTCCCTTTTCACATTCATTCTCTTATACAATTCTCTCATATTTGAAAAGCTGGTAGTAGTTACTGTAACTGCAGTGAACTGTACTGTAATGTTGACATTTTACAGCTTATCCAAGTCACTTCTTATTTAAAAAGCTCTCCTTACCTTTCCTCTTCTGTTGTGAAAGGATAACAATTTTTTATTGCAAAATTCTCACCACCCGCTGTCAACACAGCAGTACAGGTCCCCGCCACTTCCCCTGCATCGTCCCAATCATTTACCACCACATGAATGACTCTTAGATGAATGAATTTTACATGTCAATCCTGAGCAGCAGCCAGCAGGGTCCATGTATTCTGTGTGCATGGAAATGTTAGCAAAACGTTGCATGAGTATGGACAACTTTTTATGCAAAAAAAATTATGACTGTGTGCATGTGGCCTCATAGTCACCCCCTCATCATAGACTTTACTTATTAGAGGTAGTTACAGTGGCTTGCAAAAGTATTTACCTCCTTGGGATTTTTTGTGTTTTGTTGCCTCACAACCTGGAATTAACATGGATTGTTTGAGGATTTGCATCATTTAATTTATAGAACCTGCCCACAACTTTGAAGACAACAAACAAACAACAAATATGACAAAATAACAGAAAAAGGTCAATGTGTATAACTATTCACCCCTCTAAAGTCAATACTTTGTAGAGACACCTTTTGCAGCTATCACAGCTCCAAGTCGCTTTGGATAAGTCTCTATGAGCTTGCTACATCTTACTACTGGGATTTTTGCCCATTTCTCCTTACAAAACTGCTCCAGCTCATTCAAAATTGGATAGTTTGCACTCGTGAACAGCAATCTTTAAGTCTGACCACAGATTTTCTATTGGATTGAGGTCTGGGCTTTGACTAGGCCATTCCAACACATTTACATGTTTCCCCTTAAACCACTCAAGTGTTGCTTTAGCAGTGTGTTTGGGGTCATTGTCCCACTGGAAGGTGATCCTCCATCCTAGCCTCAAATCACACACAGAGTGCTACAGGTTTTGCTCAAGAATATCCCTGTATTTAGCACCCTCCATCTTTCCCTCAACTCTGACCAGTTTCCCAGTCCTGACTGCTGAAAAACATCCCCAGAGCATGATGCCTCCACCACCATGTTTCACACTGATGGTGTTCTTTGGGTGATGTGATGTGTTGGGTTTGCACCAGACATAGCGTTTTCTTTGATGACCAAAAAGTTAAATTTTAGTCTCATCAGCCCAGAGCACCTTCTTGCATACATTTTGGGAGTCTCCCACATGCCTTTTCGCAAACTCAAAATGTGCCATTTTGTTTTTTGCTGAAAGCAATTGCTTTCTTCTGGCCACTCTACCATAAAGCCCAACTCTATGGAGCATATGGCTTATTGTTGTCCTATGTCCAGATACTCCAGTCTCTGCTGTGGAACTCTGCAGCTCCCCCAGGGTTACCTTAGGTCTCTGTGCTGCCTCTCTGATTAATGCCCTCCTTGTCCAGTCCATGAGTTTTGATGTGTGGCCGTCTCTTGGCAGGTTTGCTGTTGTGCCATGTTCTTTCCATTTGGTTATAATAGATTTGATGGTGCTCCTAGGGATCATCAAAGATTTGGATATTTTTTATAACCTAACCCTGACTTGTACTTCTCAACAACATTGTCCCTTACTTGCTTGGTCTTCATGGCAGTGTTTGGTTAGTGGTGCCTCTTGCTTGGGTGTTGTAGCCTCTGGGGCCTTTCAAAAAGGTGTGTATATATAATGACAGATCATGTGACACTTAGATTGCACACAGGTGGACATCATTTCACTTATTGTGTGACTTCTGAAGGTAATTGGTCGCACCAGAGCTTTTTATGGGATTCATAACAAAGGGAGGTGAATACATAAGCACAAGCCAATTATCAGTTTTTTATTTCTTAAAAATTGTTTTATGTATGTATTTTTCTAATTTTACTTTACCAACTTAGACTATTGTGTTCTGATCCATCACATATAATTCAGATTAAAAAAGCATTGAACTAAAGGCTGTAATGTAACAAAATAGGTAAAATGCCAAGGGGGAGTGAATACTTTTGCAAGAAACTGTATATAGTGCTCTGCTCCCACCTCCTGGGCCCCTGTTTTAACCTGATGGGGCCTAGGGAAATGTAATTTGAGCCCTGGTAAGCAAGCAGGAATGGGGTGTGTGGCCTAGGAAAATCAATTTATTCATTTAAAAAGAAACTAACAAAAAAATCTGCCCTGGGTCCCCCTATTTAGCTGATGGGGTCTGGGCCCAGTACAACAGGACTGGCTGTACTGCCTTTTCAGTGGCCCTGACACAGAACATGGAAATGCAATTATTTAAATAAATATAAACTGCTAAATACCTTTTCTCATCAGCAGTATATAGCAGTTTTGTGTCTGCTTAAAGCTTGTAGGAGGAGTTTTCATTATGCTCTGATTGTCCCATGAGGCTGCAGGACGCCTGACCTTCTGTCTGGATAGTGCTGATTGGCCCTGTGCTGATCACATGCACTCTCACAAGAAAAAACAACAACTCTGTAGAAATACACACCAAACTGAGCAATGCAGCTTGCCCCAACACTCTATTTAATCAGGAGATGGATTTTGGACAGTGGAAGAAGGAGAGGATCAGAGAAGACAGGATCAAACAGGCTTTTAACACAATGCGCAGGATTAACCCCTTAGGTTCCACAATGAGTATAACAAGCATGCTTTACTGCATATACAGTCTGATTTAACTGCTGTGGGTTTAGTAACTCTTTAAAGCGGGAGTCCACCGGGACTCCACGTTTTTTTTTTTTTAAAACCCAGCAGCTACAAATACTGCAGCTGCTGACTTTTAAAATAGTGACACTTACCTGTCCAGCGCGCCCGCGATGTCGGCACCCGAAGCCGATCTCTAGGTCGTCTGTCGGGTCCTGCCGCCGCCATCTTGGGTATGGGAATCAGGAAATGGAGCCTTTCGGCTTCATTTCCTGGTTCCCTACTGCGCATGCGCGAATCGCGCTGCGCAATAAGGACGCTCCCCGCTGCCTCTGGGATCTGTGTGTTTCCCAGCAGGCAGCGGGGCACTTGCGGGAAGGGGCGGGCACTTGCGGAAAGGGGCGTAAGTTACGCCCCTTTCCGCAGAGAGCTATCCCGGAAGTGGGTGCAGTTACCTGGATTATCCAGGTAACTGCACCCCCCTCCCCCCTGAAAGGTGCCGATTGTGGCACCGGAGGGGGGGAGGGTTCCGATGAGCGGAAGGTCCACTTTAGGGTGGACCTCCGCTTTAAAGTATAACTAAACTGTATCTGAGCACCACAAACTGAAAACTCTATTTTATTCATGTTTAAATGTCAAAGCCATCTCACCCATCCATCCATGTCTCCATGCTTTATATATTTGGAAAATCACTTTGAAACCCCCCCCCCTAGAAGTTCTAGCTGCAGCCATTTAAAGTAAGGGCAGATGATTCATGTAGTATTTACATCCTGTATCCCGTCTGCCCTTAGTTCAGGCATGCAGGCAGGAGGCACAAGCAGAAGATAACCAAGTGCAACCGCACAATTGAAAAATATTTGCTGAGATTTGGTGCTCAGGCTGGGGGATCCCCACTCCCCTGTTGAACATTCAAAGCAGAAATGTAGCCGGAAACTCAATAACTCCTTGGTATTATCCTTTAACTGACTACATCAAATTACGCAGGATCGATGCTCAGTAGCATTGATCCTGCGTATATGATGTAGCCAAATAAAGGATAATACCAAGGAGTTATAGAGTTGCCAGATACATTTCTGCTTGGGATACAGGCAGGAGGGTTTGTTTCTTCTTCCAGAGGAAATAAAAAAAAATGCCCATGAAGACTCCTGGGATGTATGACATCATTTTGACCTAGGCTAGAAACCAGGAAGAAACTAAAGAAATAACTACCTATCTATGTGCTAAGGCAAGGAACATAAGGATTTAAAATAGTTAATGTTGATTGGTAAAGTTTAGTTCTGCCCCCCCCCATCCTTCCAAAAAGAGGGGAGCTTGTTTGGAGGGTTGGGAGCTGATGTGATGCCGTAGCAGCTATTGTGACGGCGACATGGCGCCTGCGCACAATAGCCAATGGAAGAAATTTTTGTGTCAGATTGTGCCCCACGCTAGCAAGGAGTGTTGATGTTGGTCAGGGGCCGGATTTGTACATGAAGGGGGTGAATTATTAAATGATGGGCAGTGCTGTGAAACACATCTTTTATGACTGAAAAACTGCCCTTCAGTTGGGTAAACACGCCCCGCAAGCGTCCAGGAAGAATAGCAGAAAAAGATGTGTTTTGGATCACTGCTCATCATTGAATAATCCACCCCCATCAAGTACTAATCCGTTCTTCATGACATGAACACGCCTCGCCAGCGCGGGGCACACTCTGACACAAAAATTTCTTCCCGCGTCTATTGTGCACAGGCGCCGTCACAACAGCTGATTGTAAAAATCAGCTGTTGTGCTGCGCACGCGCCGTTCGTCCCAGGCACTTCTCGATAGCGGGCGCTATCCGATAGAACACCGGTAAGGGAACCCAGCAGTGAAACTTTGCAACTTCACAGTCGGGTCCCTACTGTCCATGCGCGAAGCGCACTGTGCTTCCTGAATGGTCCGGGGAAGGAGGAGGGAGGCCTAATGTGTGATGTTCCTATCCGAGGTCTGACGGAAGTGGGGATGGGTACCTGCCAAAAACAGGTACCTGCTCCCGTCCCCCCGAAAAGGGCCAAATGTGGCACCGGAGGGGGAGAGGAATCAGATACGCGGATGTTCCACTTTTGGGCGGAGCTCCACTTTAACAAGAGTAAAACATTTTTTTGCTGCCTTTATCCCAATATGTCTTACATACATACACCTTCTACATGACCTATAAGACAAATGAGACAAACTATTTTTTGGTAAGTACTTTGTAACGTCTGCCGCCCTCTTTTTTTCATTTAAAATATTGAAGTAGCAGGAAAAAAAACATTGTAGCTTCCACGGCAGCTGTCATACCTCTGCACAGCACCGCTTCTAATAACTCCAGCATTACAGTGTAGAAGTTGCTAATTTTCTCAAATAAGAGCTAAATGATGGTGAAGATTGTACTGGAACGGTAGATGAGGCGCTATCTGCCAATTAGCTCTCGCTATCTTGTATCATCTCTATTAAATTCGACCTTGTGGCGCTGTGATAGTACGGAGTGTTATAGAGAATGGAGGCAACCTACACCTAACACTGTCATTGATGCTATTTCAGATCCAATCACCTAATTTTAGAGTTTTCTCAACATTGTTAAGAGGATTTCACAAATACAGCTACTGCTGACACTAACAAGTGTTTCATCAACCTCGTCACAGCTGTGAAGCCTATAGGATCCCCTTGTATTTCTACCGAGAGGATATAGCACCCACTATCCTCCACAATCTGTTGAGCTGCTGAATATATATGGTAGGTGAGAAAATAGGTTTAATAGACACAAATAGTAGACAATGCTACAAGGTACTTTTTTTTTTCTCTCCTCTCTCAGAAGGTTGCCTGTAAAGGAAAAAAAAAAAAAAATATATATATATATATATATATATATATATATATATTAACAGTAAAAAAAATAATGCTTTTTTGGTTTTGACCAGGCATTTTTTTGCGATATGGCACTACGTTACTTTAACTGACAATTGCGTGGTCGTGGGACGCTGTACCCAAATAAAATTGATGTCCTTTTTCCCACAAATAGAGCTTTCTTTTGGTTGTATTTGATCACCCCTAGCTCCTGCTGCTGTTTCCCTCGTCATTGGGCAGATTGATAGCTCCCGCTGCTCCCCCCTTCCTCATTGGGCAGATTGATAGCTCCTGCTGCTGCCTCCCCCCTCATTAGGCAGATTGATAGCTCCCGCTGTTGCCTCCCTCCTCATTGGGCAGATTGATAGCTCCCGCTGCTGTCTCCTTCCTCATTGGGCAGATGATAGCTCCAATTGCTGTCTCCCTCCTCATTGGGAAGATTTATAGCTCCCGCCGCTGCCTCCCTCCTCATTGGGCAGATTTATGGCTCCCGCTGCTGTTTCCCTCCTAATTGGGCAAATTGATAGCTCCCGCTGCTATCTCCTTCCCCATTGGGCAAATTGACAGCTCCTGCCGCTGTCTCCCTCCTCATTGGATAGATTCATAGCCCCTGCCGCTGTCTCCCTTCTCAATGGGCAGACTGATAGCTCCCGCGGCTGTCTCCCTCCCCATTGGGCAGATTGATAGCTCTTGCCGTTGTCTCCCTTCACATTGGGCAGACTGATAGCTCCAATTGCTGTCTCCCTCCTCATTGGGAAGATTGATAGCTCCCACCGCTGCCTCCCTCCTCATTGGGCAGATTTATGGCTCCCGCTGCTGTTTCCCTCCTAATTGGGCAAATTGTTAGCTCCCGCTGCTATCTCCTTCCCCATTGGGCAAATTGACAGCTTCCGCCGCTGTCTCCCTCCTCATTGGATAGATTCATAGCCCCTGCCGCTGTCTCCCTTCTCAATGGGCAGACTGATAGCTCCCGCGGCTGTCTCCCTCCCCATTGGGCAGATTGATAGCTCTCGCCGTTGTCTCCCTTCTCATTGGGCAGACTGATAGCTCCCGTGGCTGTCTCCTTTCTCATTGGGTAGATTGATAGCTACTGCCGCTGTCTCCCTCCTCATTGGATAGATTCATAGCTCCTGCGGCTGTCTCCCTTCTCATTGGGCAGTTTGATAGCTCCCACTGCTGTCAGTCAAATGCTGTGACACGGGAGCAGGGGACAGGGCCAAGTTCCACTGTCTGTGTCAATGGCACAGGTGTCCCTATGGAAAGTGGCTTTCCGTGGGGGAACCAGCCCAAGAGGAGGGGCCTGAAGCGCTGTCAGGAGACATCAGAAAAAGAGAATCGGGGGTGCTCTGTGCAAAAGCATTGCACAGAGCGGGTAAGTATAACATGTTTTCTGTTTTACTAAAAAAAAAACTGAAGGTTTAATATCACTTTAGTAACATTCAATTAGAATATGATTAGTGTTGCATATTGCATGTGTATATGCTATAATATTATTATTTTTTTATTATTTGCTGTTTTTGCCATGAAAGTGGAGTTACCCTTTAAACACAACACATCCAAATGCCATAAGCAAAGAAAAGAGAGAATGTGAGCCCGGAAGTGGTAGGATAGGCCAGTTATTTTTTCATACAATAAGGCCGCGTTTTGGTTTTGCGTTGCAAAGTAATATTTTATTCCTGTTTTATAGATGCCACTGGCGTATTGACAAATGCTTTTGCTGTTATCTATTTTGAAATCACATGCTTGCAGTGTCATCACAGCGAAACATCTAAAATGCACTTAGTACGTAATTTACATAATCGCCCGTGTGAATTTTTTCCTAAAGACGGGTTTGCAGACGACGGCTCTAACCTGCCCCGCTTGATGTCAGACGCAAAGCAGCAGCATTAGGTCTGGGGAGACCAGCTGAGTTTACCAGCTGCCGCGAGTCTCCTCGCTTCCCTCTCCATTCCACATACAATCAGTGTTTCTTTATGTAACCAGTAATTAATACACCAGAGTGCCCGCTATTCACTGCAGCATCCTTCCCCCCATCCCATACCTTCCATCATATGTAAAATATAGTGTGAGCGCCTTCAGTGTCTCCAGGACTGGGAAGAGTCGCAGTGGGACACTTGCCAACATTCAGGGACCTTTTAGGGGACTGCAGTGAGCTACAACACTGCCCTTCCACACTTCCAGATGACAATAATAGAGCTTTGTACTCTATTAGTGATTGATTAATGCAGAAAAGTATAAAGGGCCCTTTCACACTGCTCTGTATCAATAGTGCGGTAAAATAGCATTTCTGTTTTTACCCTGATTTTGCTGCGTTTCCTGTGCGTTTCTGGATTTTTTGGATTACTTACACCTGTGAAAAATGGACATGTGACTCGAAAACGTAAATTGTGGTGCGTTCTTACAGCAATTTTACTGACTTTCCCGTGCGTTTCTGCGTTTTTGGGTTACTTGCACCTGTGTAAAATGGACATGTGACTCGAAAACGTAAATCGCGGTGCGTTCTTACAGCAATTTTACTGACTTTCCTGTGCATTTCTGCATTTTTTGGATTACTTGCACCTGTGAAAAATGGACATGTGGTTTGAAAACGTAAATTGCGGTGTGTTTTTACAGCAATTTTACTGAGTTTTCCGTGCGTTTCTGCGTTTTTGGGTTACTTGCACCTGTGAAAAATGGACATGTGGTTTAAAAACATAAATTGGGGTGCGTTTTTACAGCAATTTTACTGAGTTTCCCGTGCGTTTCTGCATTTTTTGGGTTACTTGCACGTGTGAAAAATGGACATCATGTAATATATATATCGATATCTTGAATGATACGATTTAGATGACTGATGTTAGCTTGATATATTTGAATTGTTATTATTTTTTCACTCTGATACATCTAGAGAAGTTGCGTGTGTTTTGTATCATTGTGCTTTCTTGAAATAAATAAAAGATTAAAAAAAACGTAAATCGCAGTGCGTTTTTACAGTAATTTTTACTACAATTTCCATTACTTTAAATTGGAATCCATATTTTTTTTTGTGTTTTTTTTTCAGTACCGCACCAAAGATGCAGTACGCAGGAGATTTTAAAACGCGCTGCACCTGTAGCACCGTGGTGTGAAGAGTCCCATAGGATTTAAAGGGAAACATTTTTCTTGCAAGATAAAATTGCAAGAAAATCGTATCCATGTAAAAGGGGCCTTACAGTGGTTATAAAGGCAAAAGGTTTTTTTACTTTCATGCTTTCTATGTATGAAGGTTAAAAACCTTCTGTGTGTAGCTAATACTTACCAGCAATGTCCATGAGAGCCTTGCCTCTCCAGGGACTTGCACTCCTGATTGACTTTTGGCAATAGCAGGAGCCAATGCCACAGCCTAGTGTGCATGCATGTTGTACGGACCTGACAGCGCGGGGGGGGGGGGGGGGTGTGCTAGTATAACAAAAAATCTGGCAATCTGGTGGCTGCAGGTGAGAGCATTTGTGCAGCGGTGCCCCTCGATTGCTCTTACACACCCTCCCAGTACCGATACACACGTTACATATTGCCGCGCACGCCGGTGTGAGAGCAATAATTCTAACATAAGACCTCCTCTGTAACACTAAACTGATACCTGTAGGGGGCTTTTGAAGCGATGCCTATAGAAAATATAGGGTACTGAAGTTTGACGCCATTTCACGGGTGCACAAAAATGTAAGGTTTGGCACGTTAGGTATCTACCATATTTATCGGTGTATAACACACACTTTTTCCCCCTGAAAATTGGGGGCAAAGCAGGGGTGCGTGTTATACACCGACAGCATACCTCACCGAGCCGTCATCTCCTCTCCACTTGGCTCCTCGGCTTTCACTTGGCTCTCACATCACACACATACAGTCCCACCTCCGCCACCGGCATTGGACCAGTGTTCAGCCTATCATAGGGGCTGGTCTCGTCTTTTATATTTTACCAAAAATGTGGGTAATTTATTGTGTTTTGGAACTACTGCTATTTTATTCAGCCTCAAGGCCAGTCATTGTCAAAAGTTTGTAGAATTCACCGTGGTAACATCTCCTCATTCACTCCCTCGTTATCTCTCGCCTTGACTATTGCAACTCCCTTCTCATTGGCCTGTCTCTCCATAGGCTCCTCCCCCCTTCAGTCTATCTTGAATGTTACTGCCAGACTTATCCACCTTACCAACCGCTCAGTGTCTGCCAACCCTCTCCTCCAATCCCTACACTGGCTCCCAATCACCCAGCGAATTAAATTCAAAATACTAACCACAACATACAAAGCCATTCACAACTTTGCCCTGAGCTACATCACCAATCTTGTCTCCAAATATCACCTAAATCGTCCCCTCTGTTCTTCTCAAGACCTCCTACTCTCAAGCTCTCTTGTCTCCTCCTCCCATGCTCGTCTCCAGGATTTCTCCAGAGCCTCTCCCATCCTCTGGAACTCTCTACCTCAACCTGTCCGGCTATCCCCTACTCTTGCTACCTTCAGGCGATCCCTGAAAACTCATCTCTTCAGGAAAGCCTATCATGTCTCCAACTAATCTCCTACCACTTCCATCAGCTCATTCCCCACAGTTACAACCTTGTGTACCACCTGCCCCACCCTATTAGATTGTAAGCTCTTCTGAGCAGGGCCCTCTTAATCCTCTTGTATTTTATTGTATTATAACTGTATCGTCTCCCTTTTTTATTTTAAAGCGATGCGTAAACTGTTGGCGCTATATAAATCCTGTATAATAATAATAGGGTGTCTGCTTTCAGATAATATATATTTGTGGGTTTTGTGTAATCTTCAGGCATAAAATTATTTTTTAAATATGTGTGCAAAAAAACACAATAAATGGCTCTGGCAGCGAAAGGGTTAAAGAGTCACTGGAGGATAAAGAAATACAGACTATATAGAGTTAAACTTTTTTTTTTATATATATATTATTTATCAAAAAATCTAAGTACAGAGGGTGTATATGAAAAAAGGCGGCATAAATCTCACACATACAGCTTCATTCCAAGCTTCAGAATAACAGGTGTCGCAGCGTGGTAACAGTCACGTATGCAATATGAAGAAATGTATTAAAAACTGGAAACCTGGCCTACCATGGCCATAGAAGGTAAAAAAACTAGGTCAATTACCACATTTATTATGTTGCACATAACTCCCCGTATGAAGAATAAAACGTTAGGGGAAGAAGGGAAAAAAATTAGAGCGGAAGGGGGGAGGTGACAGTTCTTTCTATGAGGCTATGTGTTGAAAGAACCCTAATATTGTAAAGGAGTTTGGGGGGGCAGCCGAGCCCCGTGAGGTCCACCTAGAAGTAGTGTTGAGCTTAGGTCAAGTCCAGTTAAGATGTATAAGCAGGGGAGTCAAGTCAAACTTTTTTTTATTATACAGTGGAACCTTGGATTAGGAGCATAATCCGTTCCAGGAGAATGCTTATAATCCAAAGCACTCGCATATCAAAGCGAGATTCCCCATAGAATGTTTCGCATTGACTTCTATTGCATGCAATACCGCATGTGGCCAGAGGTGGAGGGGTGCCAGGGGGGCCTCGGAAATACTCGGGAACAGCTCAGCTGAATTCGGAAACCCTCGGAAAGGCTCAGGAACTGAGTATTTCCGAGTGTTTCTGAGTATTTCCAAGTGATTCCGAGTATTTCCGAATCGTTCCGAATGTCAGCGGCGCCCCCCACACCTCTGGCCAAATGCAGTACTGCACACCACATTAACTTGAATTCTGCTTGTTTTGCAAAACAACACTTGCAAACCGAGTCAAGATTTAAAAAAGAAAGTTGCTCGTCTTTCAAAGCGCTCGTTAACCGCGTTACTCATTAACCAAGGTTCCACTGAAGTCATAATTATGATTTTTTTGTATGTTTTGTTACATGCAGAGCCTTGAAAAAGTATTTGTACCCCTTGAAATTTTCCACGTTTTGTCATGTTACAACCAAAACCTAAATGTATTTTATTGGGAATTTATTTGATAGTCCAGTGGTGGAGAACCTTGGAACCCCAGATGTTTTGGAAGTACATTTCCCACGATGATCATGCAGTGTAGTTGAGCGTCATGGGAAATGTAGTTCTAAAACATCTGGGATGCCAAGGTTCATCATCACTGTGATAGACCAACACAAAGTGGCACATAATTGTGAAGTGGAAGGAAAATGATAAATGGTTTTCAATTTTTTTAAATAAATATGCAAATAAATATGTAAAAAGTGAGTTGTGCATTTTTATGCAGCCCTCCTGAGTCAGTACTTTGAAGAACCCCCTTTTGCTGCAATAACAATAGTTGTCCTGTGGACAGATCCTCCAACCTGAGCTGTGGATCTCGGCATGAATACTTTTCAAAGCAGCGGAAGGTGAAGAGCGAGTGCGCTTGAAGTTCATTAATGGTTATTTGATGAATTGCAGAGCACAATGTGGAGTCTGGGTTGTTCTTCAGACTGTTCTCTGCGTAACATTTCAAGGAACCCTTCAAGCTAGGAGGACAGACCTGTCACTTGACCTGTCGGAGTCATGTGACACGGTAACGTCACCCTCCCCACCACGCTCCGAAGTCAGCAAAGCAGCAAACACATTTGTAAAGCCCAATGTGATGTATTTTTTTATTTATTTTTTCCTGAACGGTTTGGCCATACCACTGCTTTATAAATTGGCCCTTGATTTTAAGTTTAAAAGGAGCATCTTTCTGGTTTTAGTACATTATCAAACTTTGTTTGATTTTCTTCACATATTTATGTTATTGCTGTCCTGAAAAGACTCCTAATAATTTTATCAAGTATAATGTTCCAACAATCATGCTGCTTATCCAAGTATCTGAATACCTTGAGATGTTACCATTAAACCTATATGTACTTTGTGTTCGATCAAATATTGCATGTTGAGCAGATATCTGGTATTAGTTTTCTTCTGAATGGATGTTGCTCATAATTATAAGGGCCAATTCACACTGCAATCACAGAAGAGCCAGAGCGATTCAGCGCTCCAGCTACTCTGAGTGGTTAGGGGGCAGTGTGGCACACGATTCAGCACTCGGCTGCTCTTTGTGGATAGGGGGTAGTGTGGTGCAGGATTCAGTGATCTGGCCGCTCTGTGCGGCTAGGGGGCAGTGTGGTGCACGATACAGCGCTCCAGCCACTTTGCGTGGCTAGGGGGCAGTGTGGTGCACGATTCAATGCTCCATTTGCTCTGCATGGCTAGGGGGCAGTGTGGTGCACGATTCAATGCTCCATTTGCTCTGCTTGGCTAGGGGGCAGTGTGGTGCATGATTCAACGATCCGGTTGCTCTGCGTGGCTAGGGGGCAGTGTGGTGCATGATTCAATGCTCCATTTGCTCTGCGTGGCTAGGGGGCAGTGTGGTGCATGATTCAACAATCCGGTTGCTCTGCGTGGCTAGGGGGCATTGTGGTGCACGATTCAGCACTCCAGCCACTCTGCATGGCTAGGGGGCAGTGTGGTGCACAAATCAGCACCCGGGTTGCTCTGTGTGGCTAGAAGACAGTGTGGTGCACGATTCAGTGCTTGGCCACTCTGCATGACTAGGGGACAGTGTGGCGCACAATACAGCTCTTAGCTGCTCTGTGTGGCTAGGTGGCAGTGTGGTGTACGATTCAGTGATCTGGCCGCTCTGCGTGGCTGTATTCCTAAGGGGCAGTGTGGTGCACGAATTAGCGCTCCAGCCCCTCTGGGTGGCTAGTAAGCAGTGTGGTGCACGGTTCAATGCCCCGGCCACTCTGCATAGCAAGGGGGCAGTGTGGTGCACGATTCAGTGCTCCAGCCACTCTGTGTGGCTAGAGGGCAGTGTGGTGCATGATTCAGCGCTCCAGTTGCTCCACATGGCCGGGGGGCTAGAGGGCAATGTGGTGCATGATTCATCGCTTTGGCTGCTCTGCATGGCCAGGTGGCTAGAGGGCAGTGTGGTCCACAATTCAGCGCACTGTACAATCCCTTTTTTTTTGTTTTGTTCTGTATGAGCTTTATTTGAAGTGTACAAAACATACACTTCATTCACTGCAATGCTGGGTGGCACGGTGCGTTGCCTGACATTGCAGTGCAATTAGGGCCAGTGCGCTGCATTAAAATGTAGCATTTCTGTATTGATCTTCATTTCAATTTCCTTTATTGTCTCCAATGACTTATGGATGCACTCTGGAATTCTCCCATATGTTGGGCAATTGCATAATAATGAATAATATAATAAACTTACCTACCAAACCTACTTTTCCACCCTCTTTTCTTGTTCTTTACCTTTTAATTTCTGTATTTAAATAAGCTTTATTGCATGACCAAATACATTTTATTCTTACTAAAACAACAATTAAATGAATGGGGCAATATATTGGTACGAGATCTATAGAAGTCTTAGAATATTATTATTGGTGTGTGAGTGAATCATATTAGTCTATGGCATTCTGTGATGTATTGTGCCTTGATTTCACTGTCAGGCCCTCTTCTCCCAGTAGAGTATGGGGCTTTCCATTCTCATCTGTGAAGGTGAAGTCTGCTCTGCCAGGGCTTGTAGACCCATCTACACCACCCCATTCATCTTCCAGACTGGGGGGGGGGGGTGTTCAAACTGTACAAATTTCACATCATTCTGTTTTCATACCTCCCAACACTCAGAAAGAGGGACACAAATTATGTAGGCAAAGGACACCTCCTTACCATACCCCCAGTTATACGGATGGCAAAGAATTAGTATACAAAAAATGATTGATTAAACCCATGAGTGCTCTGTTGTCACTTTTTGTTTTTACTGGCTTCAAAATAACAAATGCAATAAAGTAGAGGTTGAATGAAAAGTCAAATGTAGTGTGTAGTACATCACACCAAAAAGAGGGACAACTGGGGAAGAATGTGGGGCAGAGGGGTCTTATTCCAAAAGAGGGACAGGTGGGAGCTCAATGTCTGTAGGGTTTACTTTTCTGTCTTCTTTTCTCTCTTCCCTTGTCTCTGTCTCTATTTCTTCCCTTCTTCCCTCTCATCTATTTCTTTCCTTCTGTCTCTCATTTATTTCTTTCCTTCTCTCTTTTCCGCTTTCTTTTTTCTTTTCCTTCTCTCTCTTGCCCTCTGTGTCTTTCTGTCTGTCTCTCTTTTCCTCTCTGTCTTTATTTTTTTCCCTCTCTCTCCTCTTTCGTTTGCATTCTTCCCTTCTCTCTTTCTCTCCCTTCCTTTCTCTCTTTCTCTCCCTTCCCTTCTCTCTTTCTCTCCCTTCCCTTCTCTCTTTCTCTCCCTTCCTTTCTCTTTCTCTCCCTTCCCTTCTCTCTTTCTCTCCCTTCCTTTCTCTCTTTCTCTCCCTTCCCTTCTCTCTTTCTCTCCCTTCCTTTCTCTCTTTCTCTCCCTTCCCTTCTCTCTTTCTTTCCCTTCCTTTCTCTCTCTTCCCTTATCTCTTTCTCTCCCTTCCCTTCTCTCTTTCTCTCCCTTTCCTTCTCACTTTCTCTCTCTTTTTCTTCTTTTTCTCTTGCTCTCTATTTCTTTCCTTCTCTCTTTCCCCCTTTCCTTCTATCTCTCTTCCCTCCCTCACTCTTTCTTTCTCTCCCTCTATTCCTTTTTCTCTTTCTCTTGCTCTCTCGCTGAATCTCTCTATTTATGTATGTCTTTGCCTCCCCATTTCCCTCACTATCTCTCTCCCTTCCCTTATATCCCCTTCTCTCTTTTTATTTCTCTCTCTCTCTCTCTCTCTCTCTTCTCTCTCTCTCTCTTCTCTCTGCTCTTTATCTATCTCCCTTTTCTTCTTCTCTCTCTCCCTTTCACTTTCTTTCTTTCCTCTCTATCTCTTTCCTTCTCTCTATTTCTTTTTTCTTTCTCTCTCGCTGTATCTCTTTGTTTATTGCTGTCTTTCTTTCCCCTTGCCTTCTCTATTTCTCTCCCTTTCTTAATCTCTCCCATCTCTCTCTTTATTTCCTTCTCTCTCTCTCTATTCTTACATTTTCTTTTTCACTCACTGTATCTCTATTTTTTCCTTCTATCTCTCTATTTGTCTTTCCTTCTTTCCTTATCTCTCATTCTTTGTAGCTCTCTATTTCTTACATTCTCATTCTTTTCTCCCTTTCTATTTCTGTTCTTCTCTCTCTCTCTCTCCTTCCCCCTCTCTCTCATTCTTCCCTTCTACATCTCTCTTTCCTTCTCTCTCTCTCTCTCTTGATTCTCTCTCTCTCTTGATTCTCTCTCTCTCTTGATTCTCTCTCTCTCTCTCTCTCTCTCTCTCTCTCTCTCTCTCTCTCTCTCTCTCTCTCTCTCTCTGCTTACCCTCTTTCTTTTTCTTTCTTGCTTTCCTTGTTTTTCTCTTTTCTGTTTATTTCCTTCTTTCTCCTTCTTCCTCTCTCATACTCTTTCCTTCCCTCCTCTTCTCTCTCTTTCCCTCTCTCGAATTTTGTCTCTTTCTTTTCACCTTTCTTTTTTTTCCTTCTGTCTCCATCTTTTCTTTCATTTCCCTTCTCTCTCTCTCTCTCTCTCTCTCTTTCTCTCTCCCTCTCTCTCTCTCTCTCTCTCTCCATACCATGTATGCTATGTTCTTTAACATTAATTATTATTACATAATTGTGGTAGGCTCCGCTATCTGTCCAGTAGGTACATTGATGGAGTGAAGCTGCAGCTTTGTGGGAGAATCTTGCAGCTGTAAGCATTAAGAGCTACATTTGTCATCTTTACTTGAACTCTTCCTCCCTCTGCAGAACAATGATGGGTACTACAGCTCTGTGTCATGTAGACAAATACTTGGATACATTTTTTAAAACTAAGGATACATAAGATACACAACAGTAACATACATGCATCAGTGTTTCCATACTGTATAGTCATTTAATGGGGTATTTTTTCATTTACTTTAAATTCCTAAATAATTTGACTTTGTATATGGAAAGAGAGAGAGAGACAGACAGATGTGTGTACATATGTAATAATGATCAGGCTTTCTTGTCATCTATTGCAGTTTATCACAAGCAAAGTACAACTGGCCACATACCAATAGTGCGTGGTTCACAATTTCTATTTACATTTAGAAGAAAAAAAAACGTTTGTGAGAGACTCAATAATTTCACTACAGACTCAACAAATTTCATATAAAGAACCTACAATTTTTTGTTTGATTACCATGGCAATGTTTTGAATTCTATGTTCAATTTTGGGATTGTGCATTATAATAAGTGGGATAAAACAAATAAGTATGAAAAACACATTTCGCAGTTATAATTGTTTAAAAAACAATTGTTTAAAAAAAAAAATTCCATCCTTCAATTTTCCTTGTCACTCCCTCCCATTAATTATTAGAAAATCAAAAGAATGTTCTGAAAAATTATATTTTCTACCAAAATTCTACTGGTGACCAACACTTACTTAAATTTAAAGTATTATGCACAATTTGAAATGTTATGTGTAGAGAGGAAACTAGTTCGACATGGCATCATAAAATAGACCAAAAGTCAAAAGGTATAGCACATGTGTTTAAAACATCAGCCTATAAGCTGCAATGAAAATAATAAAAAATTATGTAAAAAAATAAAATAAAATTCTCTTCATCTGTCCAGGGCTTGGTCAAGTTACCAATGCCAAGACAGTGGTCACATGTTCCATGTCATAGGATCTGGTAGGACTGAATACCCACCTATACCTGCATATTCACCCCTAAAGATCCACTGGCAGTTTCCTCATGGCTATTGGTCTGGAGAAGAGACACATGATAGCGATATACAAATACCGTAATGGTGATCCCAGCGTAGGTAGGAAACTATTCGATCTCAGGGAGTGTAAGAGGACACGGGGCTTCACAATGCGATTGGAGAAGAAGTGGTTTAACCTTAAACTGTGTAGGGGATTTTCCACTGACAGGGTGGTAAGGATGTGGAACTCTCTTCCACAATTGGTGGTGTCAGCTGGAAGTATTGATAGTTTTAAAAGACTCTTAAGCCTCGTACACATGATCGGATTTTCCGCAGACAAAGCCTCTGACTTTTGTCCGAAGGACGTTGGCCAAAAACTTGTCTTGCATACAAACGGCAAGCAATTGTCAGCAAACATGAACATAGTGACGTACTAGACATTCTACGAGCGATAAAGAGGAAGTTCAATTGTCATGAGCCACCCTTTGGGCTCCTTCTGCTAATTTCACGATAGTAGAAGTTTGGTGAGTGTTGATTCATGCTTTTCATTTTGCGCTTTTAATTTCTTGCTCTTCAGTTAGTTTCTGAATGGCCGTTCATCAACCAGCCATTGGAATCAGAGGTGTTATTTATTTGATGGCCTTGGAGTTATTGCTTTGACCCAAGTCCAGTCCAGCAACAGGAGGAGGAGGATTTCTTGGACCAAAAATTAGTCAATTAATTAATTAATAAAAAGTATTAATCGTGACCAATTCTGTCATATGCCTTTGCTGCGGGAGCTCCAGGAGAATAATCCGGATCATTTTTGGAATTATCTCTGGATGACAGACCCCTGCTTTCACCAACTCTTGGCATTGTTGACCCTCTATATTAAGAAGCAGGACACATGCATGAGGCTTTTATTTTATTTTTTGGTTGAATAATGATTCGATTTGGTATATTTTCTATAGTTTTGGATGCATAGAATGCACTTTTTGGTTAATTTCTATTGGCAGGTAGCATGTCTAATTTTATTTGTTTTCTTTTTTTAATGCACAATAAAACAAATTGTGTAGAATAATATTTGGCTATGTGTTTTATTTCAAATGACAGTTTGGGAGTAGGCAGTTACATTTAAAAAAATACAATGTAAAATTAACAAGGGACACCAACATAGTTGTATCTTTTATCTTAAAAACTACAGGATAATGGTGTTGTGTAACTTGCACCAAAAACAAAAATAACAAGCATAATAATATTATTCTTGATATCACTGAAAAAAAAACCTTTGAAAATTTGTTTGCAATAACTCCATCAGTATCACCAGCAAAGCAGCAAAGCAGCTTCATTATTATTAATTTGCCACATCACGAATGTTAATTCTCCATTACGAGCGCAAATTTACAAGACCAACCGCTTCTGGCTCGTCCTTGCTTCCGAGCATGCGTGTTTGTACTGACGGAATTGGCTACACACGCTCAGAAAATCCGACAACAGACATTTGTCCGTGGAAAATTTATACGCCTGCCATCCAACATTTTTCCGCAGAAAATCCAACTACAATTGTCCGATGGAACATACAAACGGTCAGATTTTCCGCCAAAAGCCTGTCAATCCACGATTCCCGTCGGAAAATCCAATCGTGTGTATGAGGCTTTAGACGTGCACACACACATACTCTTGAATACACATACACCAAGTACACAGGTTGAACTGAATAGACTAGTGTGTTTATTCAACCTTACCAACTATGAAACTATGAGACCGGGCACACAAAATACATCATTTAACTTTTTACATAAAAAATATAATTTCACTTTAAGATAGTTCTAAACCCACAGCCTTTTTGGCTTAACACATTGAGTATAATACTTTCACACTTTCAGTTAAACCTTTTCAAAGGTATTGGCTGCTGTGCTCTCAGTACTGTTTTCCTGAACTTCTGGTGATCACAGAAATGGTTTATCATTGGACAGTGCAGTCTCCAGGCAGCCCTGCAAACACGGGTTGCAGGAAAGAAAATTGCTTGATTCCCTCATCAACACAGTCAGTGTTGATGGGGAAATCCCTCCTGCAGCGCTATTGTGTTTTGCCTTCCTGCTGGCAGAACACAATGATTGCTGCTGGTAGCTAAAGCCGCCAGCAGTATTCACATGCAAAAATATTTGATAGACTGGTTGTGTTGACGCCAATTTATGGATCGACTTCAGTACAACCTTCCTGCCCATAGATGATTCGTCTAATCTATGGTCAGCTTTAGAGTTTAAAGGTGTTTTAAACCCTCATGTTTTTTCACCTTAATGCATTCTATGCATTAAGGTGAAAAATCTTCTGTCATCAGCAGCCCCCCCGAGCCCCATTCTACTTACCTGAGCCCTGTGTTTCCCATGATGGCAACGAGTACACCAGCTTCGGCTGGTGTCTTGTGTCCTGATTGGATAGATTGATAGCAGTGCAGCCATTGGCTCCCGATGCTGTCAATCAAATCCAATGATGTGGACATGCGGGCGGGGCTGAGTCCTGCTTTCTGTGTCAATAGACGGAGCAGCAGGACTCTGGAGCGCGCCCGCATGGGTATCCACGAAAGGAGAATGCCTCTCCGATGGTGCACTCGAGAAGAGGAGGAGCCAGGAGCGCCGCTGAGGGACCCTAGAAGAGGAGGATCAGGGCCACTATGTGCAAAACCAACTGCAAAGGGGAGGTAAGTATGTTTTTTTTTTTTTTTTTTTCTTAAACCGAACCTTTACAACCCCTTTAATATTACTTTAACATGTTTCAGTATCCGAAGCTAAAAATCTGTATAACTATCTAGAACTAAAAATCTGATCATGTCTGTTAGTCACCCACTAATGCCCCAACCTCAAGCTGAACCTTCCAGTAGATTGTTACTGGTATTGTCTGCCAGAGAGCCTATTGTGTAAAGCAGCTGCGGAGTGAACTACACTCTATGCAGTTATTAGGCCTGGATTCAGGTTTTTACTTTTTTTTATATACCTTGGACTCAGGTTTCCATGCATTCACTCACAATGCAGATCAGGATCTGACCTACACCTGCTTATAGGCTAGGGGGTTCAATTGACTCCCTTAAAACAGAAAGATGAAACCCGTTTTTTTTTTTAGTTCATTTTGCTGGAGCAGCTGAAATCAGGGAAATACTTTGAAAAGAACGCCTGGATCAAAAACCACCATTTCATTTTTATAACATCAGTTTTATGTGCGCCGAGGTGCAGATGTTGCTGTATTAAAGGTTAAAAATTAGATCTTACAGATGTGTAGGATTTACAGTGAGAAAAAAAAAAAAACAAGAAAATGGTAAAATTCTTCTCAAGATTGAAATGTGTTGTGTACGGTAGTTTATCTACAAAGTGTAGGGTTGGGTCTGCTACTGTGCCTCCTAACCTGCAGACACGAGTGTTGCATAAGAGTTCACTGTCTTGTCTTGAGTTAAAGAATATCTTTCTGCAAGAAGTAGAACCTCTACTAGCTGTATGTGCTAATTGTCTACACTTAGGATAGTCCTAAATAGCTTAAACTTCCTCTGAGGCTGGCTTTACACCAGTGCGAATTGGATGCCGATTCGCCACATCCAATTCGGAATAGCAGGACATTTTGACCAGCTCTCTATGGAGCCTGGTTCACATATCTCCGCTGCAGGTCCGATGCGTTTTGCAGAAAAACGCTTTGTGTCTTTTGATCTGTTTCAGGTCCAAATTCAGCCCAAAATTCTGGCTGAAATCAGACCTAAAACTGTGAACCAACATCCTGTGGTATGCTCATATGTGAACCGTATTCCCCGTACACATGATCGGACTTTCCTACAACAAAACCATGGAATTTTGTTTGAAGGTTGTTGGCTCCAACTTGTCTTGCATACACACGGTCACACAAGTGTTGGCCAACAATTACGAATGTGAGAACGTACAAGACGTATGACGAACCAAGAGATTAGAAGTTCAATAGTCATGTGATATCTCCATTACGAACACTCGTTTTACAAGACTGAGCACTCCCAGCTCATACTTGATTCCGAGCATGCGTGGACTTTTGTTGCAATGGACTTGTGTACACACAATCGGAAAGTCTGACAACAAAAATTTGAGAACCTGCTAGCCAACATTTTGAGTTTTGGGTTGAGCGGTTTCTATGGAGCATACACACGGTCGGACTTTCCGCCAACAAGCTCACATCCACCATTTTTGTTGTGGGAAAATCTGATCGTGTGTACGGGGCATTAGTGTTTAACTGGACCATCAAGAGGTAATGAGGGCATTTATGGGCACCCATTGCAGACAAATGTAATTTAATAACATGACTTAAAACTCATGTTAATGTAAACTATGCAGGCCTTTCAAGGATAGACATAGACATAGACATTTTTTTTAACAAACTATGCCTTTTCAGATGATTTTTTCATTCACCTAACAAAAAATATTGTGAACTTTTACAGTCTACTGTTTACTGGTTGCTGGTTGGCACTGTAGAGGTGCCGATGCATTGTAACAACACCTTACACTGTTTACCTTTTCCTCACAAAATAACATTTGATTTATCTTTACTCATCACAGTGGGTTGTGAATCAGTGTAGTGTATTGGAATATGCTGTGCTAAAAGGAATTAAAGCAATATATATATATATATATATATATATATATATATATATATATATATATATATGTCCTGATTTTTCAGGGCACAATACCACAGTACAGTGGTCTGAGCTGAACTCATAGGACTCAAAGCATATAGCCTTGTCTTTGTGTTAGGACAACCTTGAGCAAGGCTGCCCAGAGCAGTCCTACACATACAGTATGGTATAAATAGGCCCATCCTAGGGCTGGGTAGATAGATTTTGTTTTTACATGTGGTTGCCTGTTCTTTTTTTTTTTGGTTCAGCAGGCCTTTCATATATGTTTTGCCACCTTGAAATAGTGACTAGCCATACGCAGTATTCGTTCCCTGTATCAATAGGGATCATTTCAACCTTATCTGGCATTGTCTCTTTCAGTTATGCAATTTTCTTGGTAGAGGAAGTTGCTTGTTTTTATGTGATGACCATTGGTACAACATTCTGTATGACTAAGAAAACTTTAACCAGCCTGGCTAAGTCTTATGCCTATGGGTAACCTTCTGTACAGTCACAAAAAAAAAATCTTACATCTTCATATATACGTTGGCCTACAACTTGCCATTCATTCTGTTCCAAAGTTTTTCTAAGGAACATCTAAGCAACATATCTAAAATGTCAACAAAACATACATTAGTGTGGATATTCTGATGACTTTTTATGAGCCAAAGATTAGTAGAATCTAAGAACAATCCAATGGCACAAGGACACGAGGAGGACATCCACCAATCCACAGCTGAATCATATTAATGATAAACTGAAACCTTGCCCACTTATCAGGCCAGTATGTAAAGGCAACCCTATGTTAAGTTATACTTATTCCTTGACTTTGCTAGGGCAGCATGTATCAAAGACTAGTCCCCATTTTTTATGTTACCATAACTATGCTGGAGTATTATTTCTAAGTGACTCATAGTTATGTTTTCTATAGGCCTTAAATAAAAAAAAGTTATACTTATTCCCTTTTGAACGGGAACTCTAAATTCTGAAATATTTCTTGTTGAAAGGACGAGGAGTGAGCAGGCAATGGGGGTACACAAATAAGGTACAATTTATGAAAGCCTTTATCCCCCCCCCCCCCCCCCACCAGATGCACAATTATCTTGGAATTTTATTCTTTAGAGATTTTGTGTTTGTCAACAACAGCTCAAGACCTTAATGGTCTTTTTTATACCATATATGCTTATTTCGTTGTTAAGATATTTCTAGCATAGCCTATATATACTTCTTTTGTATTCCTTTGTTTCTAAATCTGAATTGCTAATGACAGGTTGTAACTAGGGATGAGCTCAGATTTGGTCTGAACTTGGTCTTGAGCCAAAATCATAAGGGAACTGTCACTCTAGCCCACTGCCTCCCAATTAACTGTGGCTAGGTCTTTCCCAGCCCCACACACAGCTGCACGTTCACAAAAGGGTAGGAGTGCTTGTGACATCATTGACCTAATATGGCCACATGGCCATATTGAGTCAATGATATCATGAGCATTGCCACCCCAAGCTCATCCCTAGTTGTAACCAGTCACACCAGTTTCTGACCAGCGATACCTACCTCTGGACAGTGATGACCTGTTGGAATACTTTCTTTGCACCTCATGCCTGTTTTGGAACTTGTGTACTATGGGGTTGATTTACTAAAGACAAGTAGACTATGCACTCTGCAAATACAGTTGTTCCAACGTTTAGTAAATGAGGTAAATCTTCACTTTGCAATGAATACCCAATCACATGCAAGGAGAATAAAAAAACGAAAAAAATGCATTTGTGCTTGCACGTGATTGGATGATGGAAGTCAACAAAGCTTTTGCTCACTTACTAAGCTCTGGAGTAACTACTCTTGCAGAGCACAACTGCACTTTGCAAAGTGCCCGGGCTATTTGCCTTTAGTAAATCAACCCCTATGTGTCTACTTCACATAGTAGCTTTGAAGGGATAACTCAAATTCTAAAATCATTTTAAATAAGAGTGCACCATTCTTACAAAAATTAGCCCCCGTTGACTGCTTAGAACTGAATCACCTAAGCTATACCATTGACCTTGACATATATCAATATGATGTGGGTTGAATGTAAGCAAACTTGGACATTAGTCAATCATTGATACTAAAAGATAAGCATTCACGATTCCTTATGCCCCGTACACACGGATCAGACTTTCCGACAACAAAACCGTGAATTTTTGTTTGAAGGATGTTGGCTCCAACTTGTCTTGCATACACACGGTCACACAAATGTTGGCCAACAGTTACAAACGTAGTGACGTACAAGACTTACGTGATATCTCCATTACGTACACTAGTTTTACAAGACCGCTTCTGGTTTGTACTTGATTCCGAGCATGTGTGAACTTTTGTGCAACGGACATGATTGGAAAGTCCGTCAACAAAAATTTGTTGGCGGAAAATTTGAGAACCTGCTAGCCAACATTTATTGGCCGAAAGTCCGCCAACAAGCTCACATCCAACATTTGTTGTCGGAAAATCCAATCGTGTGCACAGGGCATTACAGTTTACTTTTTTACACAATGGGGTTGATTTACGAAAGACAACTCCACTTTGCACTGCAAGTGCACTTGGAAGTGTAGTCCCTGTAGAGCTGAGGGGAAGATCAAAATGAGGGGAAGCTCTGATGATTTCTGTCAGCCAATCATGTGCAAGCAAAAATGCTGATTTTTATTTTCCTTGCATGTCCCCTTCAGAGCTACAGCGCCTGAACTTCCAAGTGCATTTGCAGTGCAAAGTGGAGTTGCCTTTAGTAAATAACCCCCAACGTTTCTAAATGTATCTTTATTAAAATAATGGGGTTGCTTGGGTAAGCAATGGCATATTTAAAACAAACAGCCTAAAATTACAGGTTAAATATTGTGTAATGTGTAGAGTAGATATAGAGAGAGAATGCATTATCAGATGTTGTTGCCCTGGAAACACATACGTTTCTTTTGTCCACTAAACAACTGTATTTTAGTATAACATAGTCAAGAATTTGTGTTTAAGCATATGATCTCTAGTTCCCATAAAAAAAAAAAAAAAAATGGTACATAGTCAAAAACAGAAGGTAGAGCGACTCGAAATGTTTGAATTGCCAAATTACAATTGGGGCAGGTAATAAATTAATTTTTCTCACCGCTCTGCAGTATTTTAAGTTGAAGAACGAGGCTGATGCTCAATTCTCTATTTCCTGCACAGTAATCGGCCATCTGTAGTCCTTTTTTTTTTCCCCTCCCTGTATATCACCTATATGACGTTGACTCGGCGGTGTAGCCGCGTACATGGCTATCCTGGAACCCCAAGTGATAGTTCCCCAATCAGCCGTTTCTGACTTGTTGCAAAGAAAAACAATCCATTATTAAGTAAATAACGTCTTTATAAGCTGGAAAATGTCTCTTCCTCTTACGCTGAACGCACACTAATTTACCCCCATTAGGGCAGATGGTCCGCAACAGTCTAGAACTCTCTGCCTCACACGGGTTAACGTAAGCCAAGCCTTATTGTGTTCCTACATTTCCCAGCACACTTTAGTATAATAAAACCCTAGTTTCATTCTTAAGCGATTGTATAGTTTGTGGAGTGACACCTCGTTCCTTCACTAACAGTTCATTTATGAATTTGAACAGAATTTCTTTTTCTTCAGGAAACACACATTTCACTTTTTGACCCAGGAGCATCTGTTAGAATTTCTTTCTTTCTTTTTTTTTTCTTCCAAATGCAGCTTTGGCATTCTAAGTGTGTTAATGTCTTTCGTATTCTGTTTTATGCTATTTAGAGATATTTATGATCACCTCTTGGTTACACAGGCTAAAGTGTGTTGCAATTTTTTTTTTCCTTTTTTGCTAAACAGACAGGAAAGCATTCATATGAGGAAACAGATTGCTCCAAACACGTGTTTCCTTGGATAGTAAAAGTCAGAATTAAACATTATTTAATAAACATTAAAGATGTAGGATTCTTTTTTTTTTTTTTTTCATTTTTATTTATTTTTTTGCAAATCGAGTGGTCAATTAGGAGAAAAATTATAGGATCATAACAGGCCCATAATCTCTATTATCCTTTGGTAATTTATATTAAATTTCATGCACATATATCCTGTAGTACAGTGCTGCAGAGAGCCACTTTCAATTGATAGAAGTTGATGATGGCATCATGGTAAGTACAGCAGCCTTGAGTTAATATATTTTAAATTAAGCATCACTGCTCAATGCACCACTATACATTGTTACAGTTCAATATGCTTTCTATTAAACAATTTACAAAACAGGATATATCGTAGGTGATTAAATTAACAAAAAGTCAAAGCAGATGCATGGCAAAATAACGAAATAACGCACTAAATTACTTGAGGGAGATGGAATTGTTTTTGGCATTTCAATTCGATCGTTGATGACAGCATTGCTTCTTTTTTTTTTTTTTTTATTTTTTTTTTTATTATTTAAATTTTTTTTTTTTTTTATCCTCCCCTCCCGGTTCCTGGTTTATAGCCACATGGTCTGCCCCAGTTTGAAAGTATTTGGCGAAAGAAGCCAGCCACTGAGAAAACCAAATGAGAGCAGGCTTCGTGCGCTGCAGGAAAGGGTGTTTTTTTGGCCGCAATTGACAAAATGTAATGGGCATGCAGGAGTCTGCTTGGCAGCTCAAGTGGATAAAATCTAGGAGATGCAATTGAGTTCTGGATGCAACTGGAGCTCCAAGGGGGCTTCCTATTTTGTTTTTCATAAGGAAAGTACAGGAATATGTGTTATCATGTGACTCGTGGTAGATAGATAGATAGATAGATAGATAGAAGAGAGATATAAAGATAGATAGATCGATAGATAGATCGATAGATAGATAGATAGATAGATAGATAGATAGATAGATAGATAGATAGATAGATAGATAGATAGATAGATAGAAATATAGATAAATAGAAATATAGATAGATAGATAAATAGATACATACATAGACCTGCTTTATGT
>NW_027507790.1:243081278-243096278 GCF_037356315.1 Lithobates pipiens
AGAAAGGTCTTTGGTGTTTGCCATTTAAACACCATTAACCTTGAAAATCCCCATTAAAATGCCAGGTGGTCTGTATTGGACATGGATAAATCTCAGATCCAGGTTTTAATTTTTTATTTTTTTTGCCTTGTCAAATCAATTACATTTTACTATTGATAAGAGTGATAGGTTATTGCCATTTTTTTTATTTTGCTGTTTATAGCAGTAGCAGGGAAATGGCTGAATTTAACCATTTATACATATGCCAATATTGTGTAACATTAATCATCTGCATGTCCTTCTAGCCAGGTGCTATTTGCATGCTGAGCATTGTAGTCCCACAACAAACAGACATCTGTTGATTTTTTTTTTTTAAGTGAATGGAGATAGGGTTTACGTTATATTATATTATATTTATTATATTTATTATATTATATTTATTTATATTTATACGTTATATATAGCCTTTATGTTTATTTATTGTTTTACTTTAATACCAAACTAGATAAATGTTTCACACGGCAAATGAAGCCATTAAACTCAGCCAGGACTGACCACAAAATTACTTAGCACAGCGTGGAGGTAACCGCTCATAAAAATACCCCTTCGTATTCAGGGCCCTTTCTTGTTATCTCTATCTTCAAAGCCGCTCTAGAATGTAAGTACTTCCTGGGCACATTACATCACTGCTCTAATGGTTACTTGTCGGATTGGAGGGAAACATCTGCTCGTGGTAGAAGACCGGCTCGCTACTACTGGTCATCACCAGTTCTTCCAAAATAGACAAGCCACAATTGTTGGCCCGAGTGTTCCGCTCCCTGCTTTTCTCGCTGGATCGTTATTTAATAGGAAGAAGGGAAGTTGTTACAACCATAGACTTTGCTTCATAATGATTGATGGTAAAATTATTTGCGCACTTTTTTTTCCCTTCTAACTGCCTCCGGATATAGACAATTTCTGTTTTTTTTCCTGTTCTTTATGTTTCAAGGTAAATTTTAAGGCAGTCGAGAGATATATGCAATTCATTGGGGTTTACTAAAGAAATAGAAGCTATTCGCCCAACAAAGTTTACATTTATATTATAAATAAAGTGAAGGTGTGTTCATTTTATATGCCCAATGTGTGTTAGCTGTTTTATTTTTTATTTTTTTAGTCCTATTTATTCTAATTAATATTCATGCTAGGTGAACCTCCACCTTTAGGGCAGCACATTGGCTAAAGCTGGCTATTTTTATTTTTATTTTTATTTTTATTTTTTAATTCTTTATTTAAGGTATGCAACAAGACAATGTAGTATGGCATCACATGACTGTCTATTCTCAATGATAACCGTCAAAAGTAATATAATAAGCGTGTACAAAGAAAGAGTTTAAAGACAGCAGACCTACAATGCCTAAAGGCTGATGGTCGTGACATCCACAGTGAGTATATCCTGTATTGTGGAGGAAGTTACATAGGAGAACACGACGGACACGATGGTTCAGACTGGTAGGGACTGGTACATTGTCTGCAGAAACATGTATGGTCTGGAAGGGACCGTAGAAAATGAGACAGTTGCAAAATCTAACACCTGCCCAGACCAGAGGAGATGAGAAGTCCATATAGGGCTGATGGACGGACCCATCCTGAAGGGATGGTAGAAGCTTGAACCTACAATGCTTAAAGGCTGATGGTCGTGACATCCGCAGTGAGTATATCCTGTTTTGTGGAGGAAGTCACATAGGAGAACATGATGGACACGATGGCACAGACTGGTAGGCACTGGCACGTTGTCTGCGAAAACAGGTATGGTCTGGAAGGGACCATAGAAAATGAGACAGTTGCAAAATCTAACACCTGCCCAGACCAGAGGAGATGAGAAGTCCATATAGGGCTGATGGACGGACCCATCCTGAAGGATCAAGAAAGGTAGAAGATCTAACCTACAATGTCTAAAGGCTGAAGGTCCTGACATCCGCAGTGAGTATATCCTGTATTGTGGAGGAAGTCACATAGAACACGACGGACACAATGGCACAGACTGGTACGTTGTCTGCGAAAACAGGTATGGTCTGGAAGGGACCGTAGAAAATGAGACAGTTGCATAAATCTTATACCTGCTCAGACCAGAGGAGTTGAGAAATCCATATAGGGCTGATGGACTGACCCATCCTGAAGGACCAAGAAAGGTAGAAGCTCTAATCAGGCTCTGGTCCCGTTGTATTCTAAAGGCTCTTTCAGAGATACCCAGAGCAAAGTCTGGGTGACCAATAATAGGTGACAGTGGCTAGAGGAAGCTAGAAGTCTCGGCCATCCTATAGTACCTACCGAGTTCCAATAAAGTTGGTTTGATCAAGAGATGTGGAGACAGGGCAGCACATTGGCTAAAGCTGGCCATAAATGGATGTTTTTTTGTTTTTTTTTATAATTCTTTATCTATTGTATGCAACAAGACAATGTAGTATGACATGGCTGTCTATTCTCAATGATAACCATCAACAGTAATATAATAAGCATGTGCAAACAAGGGGTTTAAAGACAGCATTAAAGTAATAGATCAAGTTCCTTCCAATAACATACAATGCCTAAAGGCTGATGACTGTGGCATCCACAGCAATTATATCCTGTTTTGTGAAGGAAGTAACGGCAGACAAGTACACACCAAGAAGATGGCACAGACTGGTAGGCACTGGTACGCTTTCTGCCACCTGCCCAGACCAGAGGAGTTAAGAGGTCCATATAGGACCGATTGACTGACCCATCCTGAAAGACCAAGGCAGAAGCACTAATCAGGCTCTGGTCCAGCTGTAGTCGAAAGTCTCTATTCGATATACCTGGAACTAAGTATGGGTGGCCAATAATAGGCAACAGTGGCTAGAGGAAGCTAGAAGTCTTGGCCATTCTATAGTACCTATAAAATGTTCCAATTAAATTGGTTTGATCGAGGGATGTGCAGACAAGAGCCGGGAGTATCAAACCCCTGTCCATGGACATAAATGGATCTTTTTATTTTTTGGCTGAACAAAAAAACTGAACAGATTTCCCCCTCCACACAGTCAATGAGGTGGATAGAGAATTCCCCCCTGCTGAGACACTGGGATTGATTTACTAAAGGCAAATAGAATGTGCACTTTTGCAAGTACAATTGCCCCAGAGCTTAGTGAATGAGGGGAAGCTCTTCTGACTTCCATCATCCAATCACATGCAAGCAAAAATGCAGATTTTTGCATGCATGTAATATGGGGAAGCTTCACCTCATTTACTGAGCTGTGGAGAAACTGCACTTACAAAGCGCACAGTCTATTTTCCTTTAGTAAATCAACCCTATTGGATTTTGGCAGTAGTGACTCTCTGTTGTCAGCATACACTGATCAGTAGCTGAAGCCACTGAAAAAAAAAAAGAATTTCCCACAAGCCTGTTTAACAAAAGTCGATTGTTCAATCAACTTATATCAAGAGTGGCACACATGGATTGAAATTCGGCCAGTCCCTACTGAACCAGACAAATTTATTTCTATGGCCAGCCATGGAGTTTGCATGTTCCGCCTATGCTTGCATGATTTCCCGCCCACACTCAAAGGGCATGCTGGTAGGATAATAAGCTTCCTGTCTAAATTGGCTTTATTGCCCGTAAATACGATCTGAAAATCAGACAAAAAATACAGATTTCAACGTGATCGTATGATAATTGGATCATTAGTACAGAGCTTTCGAGAGCCGATCACAACAATTCATTTGATAGTATTCGATCGGACAAGCACAAATATTTTCCTTGTACGATACCAGATCGTACGATTTTCGTGTAGTCAGTACAGTTGTCGTCTGAAAATACAATACAAATAAATACACTACAACACATGACATCACTTCCAATTTTTCTTTCTGTCGTACCAGAATTTTCATGACTTTAGTAACCTATTCAATTTCTACTTCTAATTTCGACTAATTTCGACTATTAAGCGAAAAAAAATTGGACGATCTGTCGTACGATTTTCAGATCGTGTGTACAGGCCATTAGTGTGTGTGCACATGTGAGACAGAGACCCAAGGCCGGCCATACATGGTTTGCATCTCGACCGGTTCAGCAGGATTCGAACAGTTAATGGGCAGGCTGAATGTACCTGTTGAATATATCAACTTGGGTACAACCAGCCTGCCGGATTTGTTTGCGATTGTTGCAAGCAGGTGCTATAGAAGCCACTGTCTTCTCCCAGTGGGGGGGGGGGGGGGGGGAGCGGTTGGGGGAAGCCACCCTCGCCGGGAGAAGAGACAGTAATTATCACTAGCGGCTATAGCATCCACTTGCAATAATCGCAAGTGGATTCGACAGGTTGGCTCTACCCCTCCGCCAGGAGAAGACAATTGCTGATTCCCCTGTCAGCACTGCCTGTGTTGATGAGGGAACCGTGCAAATTACCCATGGTTGCAGGAAAGAAATTTGCACCATGTGTGGCCTACCTTAGATTGCAAACTCTTTGAAGGCAGGGGCTGATGTTATTGATTAGCCGCTTGCCAACCAGCCACCGTCATTATACTGCGGCAGATCGGCACGTTCCCGCGAGCCGTCATAGCTGTACGTCAGCTCCTTTGAGCGGGATAGCAGGCGCACCGCCGGAGGCACTGTGGGGGTGCCGATGCTCGTGGCCTATGGTCGCGATGACCACCGGCCACGAGCGATCGCGGGCACGAGAGGCAGAACAGGGACATGTGTTTGTAAACACACAAATCCCTGTTCTGTGAGGAGAGACAGATTGTGAGTTCCTAATAGCTAGGAATCACGATCTGTCATCCCCTCTAGGTCAGTCCCCTCCCCCTACAGTTAGAACACACAGTCAGGGAACACAGTTAACCCCTTGATATCCCCCTAGTGTTAGCCCCTTCCCTGCCAGTGACATTTATACAGCAATCGTGCATTTTTATAGCACTGATCGCTGTATAATTGTCAATCGTCCCAAAAATGTGTCAAAAGTGTCCGATGTGTCTGCCGCAATGTCGCAGTTCCGCTAAAAATCACTGATCGCCTCCATTACTAGTAAAAAAAAAAAATAATAATAAAAATGCAATAAATCTATCCCCTATTTTGTAGACACTATAACTTTTGCGCAAACCAATCAATATACGCTTATTCTGATTTGTATTACCAAAAATATGTAGAAGAATACGTATCGGCCTAAACTGAGAAAAAAAATTGCTTTTAAAAAAAAATTGGGGATATTTATTATAGCAAAAAGTACAACATGTGTTTTTTTTTTAAATGTTTTTGTTTATAGCGCAAAAAATAAAAACCGCAGAGATGATCAAAGAAAGCTCTATTTGTGGGAAAAAAAGGACGTCAGTTTTGTTTGGGTACAGCATTGCACGACCGCGCAATTGGCAGTTAAAGCGACGCAGTGTTGTAGCACAAAAAATGCTCTGGCCATTGAGCAGCCAAATCTCTCCAGGCTGAAGTGGTTAGGATGTAAAAAGTTCTGTGTAAATTTTCACCACTACATAAATACTTGAACTAAATAAATAAAATCAGTCATGTTTTATTTAGAATTAGAAGTTGATGTACTGAAGGTTAATAGACGGTTCACTTTACAAGGGAAATTACACTTTGCAAGAAAATTTTTCTTTTCTTAATGAATGAGGTGAAGCTCTGCTGGCCTCCAATCATCCAATCACATGCAAGCAAAAATGCCTTTTATTTCATTTTCCTTGCACATACGTGGGTGTTCTTTGCAAAGTGCACCACATTCACTAAGGCCCCAGGGGGGAAAATTCTCTGGCAACTTCCCTTGCAAAGTGAACAGCCTATTTGCCTTTTAGTAAATCAACCCCTTATATTAGCCTCTAAATATTTGTATTCAACAGATGGAACTTTTATGTGTTCAAGGTTTTGCACAGGGGTGTTGGTTGGCTGCTGCTTATCAATTAAAAAAGGAAAAAAAAAAAAAAAACATGATAGATTAAATTCAGCATGTGTTTCCTTTGAATTTTACACTATAATTCATTTTTAGATATATGAAAGGTGACTGGGAGTCATTTTGTTTTAAAAATGTAACATGCCAATTAAAGAGATGATTTTTTATTTGTTGTTGTTGTAAAGTCCCTTTCCTATATTTTGTGAAATGAAATATAAATGAAGTCGTTTCTGAAGGAAGCTGACACTCATTGATGTGAGCTCAGTGTGGCTCAGTACTCCTCTTATCCTATAGGTGTCACCGTTGAGCTTGCAGTCTGTGCAGAGCGTTTGATTAATGGCTAACTTTCCCCCACTCCCAGCTGCATCAACAGCGACACCTGCAGCTGATAAGAAAATACATCTAGATTTTATAAATCATTACGTTTTTAAAGGTGGATCAGACAATGATGATTGCATTTTTGCTTTAATGTGCGACCATAAGAAAATACATGTCTTTCAAGACAATAAAATAACCCTTTTATGAAGTTAATTGATCTGATTATATGCAGCGTAGTGCATGCTGCATTCTATAAAATGTGCTTAGCAATAAACATATTTGTGCGGTCCATCTGGGTATGGCATAAATACATAGTTACACAGCTGTAATAGAATTAGCATGTTCAGCTTTATATATTACTGGTGCACCGTATTGCAGGAATGTGTATTGTATTGTCAATTGAACACTTCGTATTATCTTTATTTTTAGAGTTTGCGAAAAATGGGATTTAATGAGTGCAGTCATATATAAAAGAAATAATGTTAGAATTTCAGAGAAGAGGGGAAAATTAAAAGTCAACCATACAATGGCCTAAAAACATTCTGAAAGGAGTTCTATGGTAACAGCGTGCTCTTTCATTAACATCAGCATTGTAATAGCAATACAAACAATAGTTATTATTGTCAATCCAATATACAGTAAGCTTACAAAAGAAAACCTTCTTTTATATTTTGAGTGCTGTGTATCTGCGGGCCATCTCTTTCTACAACTTTCTGGATTCCCTGAAAGCTTTGCAGCTTCTCCTCTGCAATTCACTTTCAATTTATAAAGACTACATATCTCATGGTGCCTTGCTGTCTGCAAGCAGTGTTTCCTGTACTGACATTTGCTGAGAGCCTGAGCCATCTGCTACAGCCCTCTGCTCAGCCCAGCGCTCCAGTGAGCTCTGGAGGTGCAGAGCAGAGAGCCAGTGACTGAAAATCACCAGCTGAAGACTAATGCCTCATACACGTGGTCGGACATTCCGACCACAAAATCCTTTGGATTTTTTCTGATGGATTTTGGGCGAAACTTGTGTTGCATACACACGGTCGTTGTTGGAAAATCTGATCGTTCTGAAAGAGTTGATGTCAAACACGTACATCGGGACTATAAACGGGCCAGTAGCCAATAGCTTTCGTCTCTTAGTTTATTCTGAGCATGCGTGACACTTTGTCTGTCGGAATTGTCTCCACACGGAAATTTTAGATCCTGTTCTCAAACTTTGTGTGTCGGAAAATCCGACGGAAAAAGTCAGATGGAACCCACCCACCTGGTACCATTTGGCTTTTGTCGGACGAGCATGCTGGAAAACCAGCAGCCAACCGGCTCCCAATCAGTGCTCTCAGCCAATGGCTGAGAGACACTGACTGGAGTATATTGGCAGGGAGGCCGTCCCCTTGTCAGAACACAAAAGAGCAACAGGGGGAGATTGCTGTACTAAAGTTGGATCAATAGTACAGTGTCTCCGACCAGAGCTGTCAGTTTTTTTTTCGGTTGAGTGAAAAAAAAAACGAGTGTGTACCAGGCTTTACAATGTATTTATGTAAGAGTAACACAAAAAAATAGACCAAGTGGTCTGTCTAGTCTGCCGTTTTTGTTGTTTTAACTTTGTAAGGAGTAGACATGTTTATCCCGAGCATCTTTAAATTCAGTTAGGGCTTGTTGCACATCGTGGCCATTGAACTGTGTTTTTCTGCACACCACTGCATGACTTGCTCTCAACTGTCCCTCATTTGGAGGGACATTTTGGGCCAAATCAGTCTGTCCCTCATACAGCCTCAGCTATCCCTCTTTTTGGTCAGATGTGGACATCTCTATAAAAATGTGCTATTTTGCAACCAAAAGAGTTATGCTGCGCTAACATTTTTATCCAGCCTCTATGTTACTTAATTTGTTATTTTGGATAGCCGATATAAAGGAAACATTTTCTGCACATCACTGCACGTGTATATGTGAACAGTTGTTTTCTATTGGCCCTGTTCACATATCTGTGGTCTGTAACTGGGACTGTGGCAGGGATGTGTCCTTTGACTACATACTGTATGCTAAAAGGTCTCCCAATTGATCATTTCAGAGAGTTATTTGTACGGTATGAACAGGACCAACAGAAAATTGTTCACCCATACACGTGCAGTGGTGTGCAGAAAAACACAGCTCAACGGACATGGTGTGTGCAAGCTCTTACTGCTGGAAGTCGAGGATCCACTACTTTACACCAGTGTTTCTCAACCTTTTTTCAGTTAAGGCATCCTTATAGATTCTGCACATCTCGAGGCACCCTATCCCAAAATGTAAAAAACTAAACAAATAGTTTTACATAACGCATCTACAGATCTACACACATAGGACACCCGAACATTAGGAGTGGCTTATTCTCAAAAAGGATACAGAAAACTTTGGTTTGAGAGTAACTTGGTTTGAGAGTGTTTTTCAAGACAAGGAACATTTTTTAATAAATTTTGACTTGATGTACAAGCAATTTCTTGATATACAAGTAGCGTCATGTCACAACTGACAGCTTTACCCCGGATGCCTGCATACTTAGATGTGCTTCTTTTAATCGTCAACCATCAACACTTAGAGGCGCCTCTCTTCTCTTTTATACTCTGGAGCTCCTGCTGGATTTTGCTTCTAATCCCCTTGTTGAGGCTTCCATTTGTTGATGGACATTTTATGGTTACACAACCTATCACATTGCTATAATCTTTTTATATGGACTATAAACTGAAGCACTTAAGAATAAATGGTTGTGGAACAAATCATCTGGGTTTCCATTATTTCTTATGGGGAAATTCGCTTTGAAATACAAGTGCTTTGGATTACAAGCATGTTTCTGGAATGAATTATGCTTGCAATCCAAGGTTTTACTGTATATACTTTTGCACACTGGTACTGACTGTACTGGTACTGGTAATTCCAGTATTTTCCTCCCTGACAGAGAGGGGCAGGGGAGGGGCAAACAAGGACATCCTCAGGCACCCAACTTCATCTTTATCAACTTATGATGTCATGGTTTGTTACTGGTTGGCAGCTGCCCTTAATGATTCCCTAGGTTGTAATGGTACACAATAACACCCTATGGCTTTGTGTATTTTGCCAAGGGACCGCTGAAGAAAGAACCCAAAAGGCACCCCAGGGTGCCACGGCACCCTGGTTGAAAAAGGCTGCTCTATACTATCTAATGTCACCCTCGATCTTTGCTCCTGGTAGCTTGAAATCATGCCTGTTCATATTAAAAATACTGCCCTCTTACAACTTTACTATTTATATATTTCAGTCTTGTTCCCCCATTTGCCTTCTTTCCCCAGGGCTGTATGTATTACGTTCCTCATGTTTCTCCTGATTTGTTTCATCTCTCAAGACCTTGCACCATTTGTGTTGCTTATCTCTGGACCTGCTCTGTCTCATCCTAGATTGTAGGGCCCTCTGATTCCTCCTCCATTAAAATGTATTGTAACTCTACCATCTGCCCACATGTGGTAGCACGTGGTGCAAACTGTTGGCGCTATATAAATCATATATAATATAGTAATATTAATAATCAATATTTTTTTTGCAAGTGAGTTCTTCACATTTAACAGCTTTTCCCACCCGCCACATAGGAGTTAAATTGGAGTTGGAGATATCTAGTGGGGAAAAAAAAAAAAAAAACCTTCTGCAGGTGGTATTTATGGCCTCTGCAGAACAGGGGGCTGCATTCACCTATCAAAAACACATAACACAAGCAGCCCTGGCACTTTACGGTGCACATGTCTACGTTCTAAGGTAAACGTTATTCCACACGTCTCCCTGTTCATTAAAAAAAGGCCCAGCATTACTGGAGAGATGTAACTAAAAAAAAAGAAAAAAAAGAAGGGGGTGGCAGGAGGGTGTATGTATGTACACACGCAAACCAACTCTGAGTAAGTGTATGAGACATTATTAATGAGGCCACTATACTGGGATTCATTCATAGTGTTTAGGGATTTATAGAAGCAATATTGTGGAGAAAAAAATGTTTTTAGTGCACCATACACAACTTCTAACGCTTGCAATAAAATCTGTTTCTTAAGGCAACTTTCCGAGCAGACCAAGCATATAATCTTGTTTTAATTTAATTAACATCCACATTACATAGCCACAGTCCTGAAATAATGTCACTCTTTTTTTTCTCCCTCCCTCCAGAGCTCATGGTAAATAAATAAGCAAGGTTCTTTGTATTTGCAGTCCTGGATCCAGACTAGAGCTGCAAATTAGTCGTGTCATATTTTGGTCATGTGCGGGTGCGTGGCTGTAAAATACCATCATGTGTATAGCGCTGTTCATATATGCTCTTTTATTCACTTGTGCCAGACCCCCTTTTTTTTAACCTGTTTTGGCTGCCTTTTTATAGGTCATAAACAAATTAAGCAATTTTTTTTTCTTTTTTGGAACTAGTAAAAGGTCTACTAAGAACTAATTATGGACAGGTTTATATAACACAACGGTTGATGAGCTTCATGGAAAAATGGGGTAATTATTTAGGAACCAACCAATACAATTCTTAACCTAAATCATAATTTGTTTTATTTATTTATTTTATTTATTATAGGTACTTATGTAGCACAGTCAATTTACGCAGCACTTTATATTATATATATATATATTGTACATTCACATCAGTCCCTGCCCTCAAGGAGCTTACAATCGAAGGTCCCCTAACTCACATTCATACATACACATACTGCGGCCAATTTAGAAAGGAGCCAATTAACCTACCAGCATGTCTTTGGAGTTTTATATTTATTCACGTCACTATGCAGTATGAACAAAACTGTATAATCTAATGGCGATTGTTGGAAAATGATTGTAAGGTCACCACCTACACATATGGTTGGGCAGTCCTAATGGCTTCCACAGATAATATATTACAGTCACGCCAAACACTTGACAGTCTGCCGAAGCTGAAAAAACACCACTGCATTTTTGGTGTCATGTGTTAAAAACTCCTGCACCCTCTTTTGCTGAAAGTTTCTTGTCATGGCTGCATCTGTGCTCCAATTTGCAGAAAAATGGCGATGACTTGTGAATGTGTCCTAGGCACACCAAAAAAAAAAGTCAGAGATGTGACTATAGTCTAAATCAGCCTTTCCCAACATTTTTATACTAGAGCCGTGATGGTGAACCTTGGCACCCCAGATGTTTTGGAACTATATTTCCCATGATACTCATGCACTCTGCAGTGTGGGTGAGAATCATGGAAAATGTGGTTCCAAAACATCTAGGGTGCCAAGGTTCGCCATCACTGTCCTAGAGGAACCCTTCAAATAAATTTCAGGGCATGGGGAACCCCTACTAAAACAAAATAATTTGTGTTGAGTGGAAACATGTGCCTTATATCGGTGGTCAGTGGGAAGAACTGGCGACAACAGTTGACCTTGACCGTGAAACTGTGCAGGTACCATCAAATGGCAACCTTTGAAGAAACCCCAAGGTTTTACGGAACCCTGGTTAATAATGGCTGGTGTAAATCTAAATGAAACTTTGGGGGTTAATTAACTAAAACTGGAGAGTGCAAAGAAACCAATCAGCTTCCAGATTTTTTTTTTTTTTTTTTTGTCAAAGCTTAATTGAGCAAGCTGAGGTTAAAAGCTGATTGGTTACTATGTACAGCTTCACCAGATTCTATGTGCTCCAGATTTAGTAAATCTCCCTCATTGTTAATCCAGTTGTTTCCTGCATGCTCATACGGTTTTATGATTGTATTGGCTTATATGACACAGCAATATGTTGGTACAATTCAGGCCCCAACTGAGTAGATTGCGCCATGTGTGGCCGGTTTAAGGGACAGTAGCTTCATTGCACATGGTTAATTTCCCATTGGAGCACACTGCAGGTAGATTTCATTGGCCTAAAATTGCCTATCAGTAAAAGAGGCTACATGGCAATTGTTCATAACAAAAAATAGCAAAGGGGTGTAATTTAAAAAGTTTGTTTGAAGATATTAAAATCAATAGGCATTAAATTGTATATATCTAAATGCTTCAGCTGTATTGGGATAGATAGATAGATAGATAGATAGATAGATAGATAGATAGATAGATAGATAGATAGATAGATAGATAGATAGATAGAGAGATAGAGAGATATAGATAGATAGATAGATTGATAGATAGACATTTTTGCTTCGACTTTTGGTTTTGAACATGTATCATCTTTGCAATTTTAGTTTATTTAACATTGTACCCAATTATTTTTGAATATTCATATTATCGTGCTTTTACATGTAAATCTTATTGAAGAAGTAGCTAATATTTGGACAGTGTACATTAAGTTATAAGATTAGGTACACCAGTAAAAAAGCAAAGTGCTACCTGGAAATTATTGTAAAAAATAAAAAGTCGGCAGATTTGATGACTTACAGTACGGTACTCACTATTATCTGTGAGCATTACTCTTATATATAATAAATATATATATATATATATATATATATATACACAGGTGGAATTTATGGCCTCTGCAAGACAGGGGACTGCATTCCTCTATCAATAACACATAACACAAGTAGCCCTGCTGGCACTCTGTATGTATGTATGTATGTATGTATATGTTTTTATATCTATTACACAGAGCCATAATATATATATATATATATATAAATTATGGATCTGTGTAATAGAAAATAATAAATAAATAAATTATAATATATATATATATATATATATATATATATATATATATATATATATATATATATATATATATATATATATATATATATATATATATATATCATTATTTTTATCATTATTATTTGGTATTTATATAACACCAACAGCACTTTGCAAACTAAAGGGAGACAGACAGTACAGTTACAATACAAAATGGTAAAGGTTGGGGAAGGGGGGGCATACGTTTTGTTGATATACCTGTATTGTCCAGTAGCTCAGGGAGGGCATGCACTAAAAGCCAGGAGCGATACCTAGACTATTGTTAGATACTGCAGAAATTTACCAGTGAAAGTTCAATAAATGTAAGTTAACTGTAAGTCAGTTTGGAATTTATTATTTGCTCATTTATATAATATGTGTGTGTTTTTTTTTTCCTACTTGACTTGGCCCTTGGAGCAACCTGGTCCACCAGTGTGATAAGTTTGACAGTAACTTTAAGTGTTTATATTACATTCCAGGTCCTAGAAGTTATTGCAATTTCTTATCACAACTAGCAGTTACTGTTCATAATGCAAGGGGGGGTCTGCCTGTTTGCTATGGGTTTACCACCCCCCCAGCTTCTGTTAACATTACAAAGTTTTTGCACAGGGCTGACCTGCTTGAAGACCAGCCTGGTTGTATAGGACACGCAGAGTGGTTTAAAGGTTACGACCGAGATCCAGTCAATCTGACATCTAACTGTTCTAATGACAAAAAAATCCCCAAAGCATGAAATTGGAATTAAATGTGTGATTATAATTCAAGTACTGTTTACCCAAAGCCCCGGGGACTTTTCAAATAAATACAGAGCGAGTGAGCTAGATAAAATTTCTTATGCTTTTAAAAAAGAAAAAAAGAAAAAGGGAAAGTTTTGATCCCTTTCAGTTAAGACTTTTTTTTTTATTTCTTTTATTTTGCTGAAAACAGTTGTCATGCGTTTTGTGTCTTCCTGGCTCTATTTTGCTGCCACTTGGTGTAAAGAAAGCGCTACCTTGAATTATTAAAGTTGATTCGAGGAGAATAGCTATACGCTCGAATGGCATTTATTTCGGCATATGCAAATTATTTAGTTTCATTTGGGATGAGTTCCCAGGAGCCCTTCTTTGCTGTGATGCTCTGAATTTTGGCAGGCTCCAGCCATGCCCCAGCCTTTATTTTTTATTTATTTATTTTTTTGGGTTAGTTGGTGCTCTGTCAAGAATATAAAAGCCTTTCAGTCTTCCCCCTTCATCAGATTGGGAGAGTTATATTAGTAAACAAGGGAATAGATGTATACTGTATATATATATATATATATATATATATATATATATATATATATATATATATATATATATATATATATATATATATATATGTGATACAAAATTTGAAAAACAAAAATCCACAATCATATAAAATAAATAAATCAATAAATATATATATATATATATATATATATATATATATATATATATATATATATATATGTATACATATATTTCACGAATGTGGTTTTATTTTTTATATATTTTATATATATATATATATATATATATATATATATATATATATATATACCATCATACATACATACATATATATATATATATTATAGATAGATAGATAGATGTGTATATATATATATATATATATATATATATATATATATATATAGATAGATAGATAGATATAGATATATTCATTCATTTATTTTATATTATTGTGGATATATTTATATTTATTTTATATTATTGTGGATTTTTGTTTTTTTGAATTTTGTATTACTTTTTTTCCCCCTGCAGTGATATTTAAACTAAATTTAAATCCATGTATTTGTGTATAATTTTGGAATGGTTTGATCTAGTCAACTCCTTTTTGGCACCTATTATTATAATTATTATCTTTTTTTATCCTTTGCAGTATTGATAAAGTGAAATCTAGAAAGGTTTATTTCTTCATTGCTGATATTGGTATACTCTTATTATGACGTAACATTTGATGGCTGCTTCTGTGGTGCTTGTCATCACTTAACCCCTTGTATTGTCAGTGAAAGAATTTTGTTTTCACGTGCTTCATCAGGTGCTCATCAAGGCAGTTATTTCTTTTCTTTCCTTTTTTTTTTTCTGGATCTGCATCTTTTTTGCCAGTATGGATTAAATAGTCTACAATTTTAGTAAAAAAGAGTA